>NW_026734938.1:0-197891 GCF_949786415.1 Peromyscus eremicus | reverse complement strand
AGGTGTGCACACTGAACTGTTAGAATGAGTGTGTCCCTGTGGAGGTGTGCACACTGAACTGTTAGAAAGAGTGTGTACACATGGAGGTGTCCACACTGAACTGTTAGAATGAGTGTGTCCACATGGGGGTGTGCACACTGAACTGTTAGAATGAGTCTGCCCACATGGAGGTAGCACACTAAACTGTTAGAATGAGTGTGTCCACATGGAGGTGTGCACACTGAACTGTTAGAATGAGTGTGCCCACATGGAGTTGTGTACACTGAACTGTTAGAATGATTGTGTCCACATGGAGGTGTGAAGACTGAACTGTTAGAATGAGTGTGTCCACATGGAGGTGTGCACACTGAACTGTTAGAATGAGTGTGTCCCTGTGGAGGTGTGCACACTGAACTGTTAGAATGAGTGTGTCCACATGGAGGTGTGCACACTGAACTGTTAGAATGAGTGTGTCCACATGGAGGTGTGCACACTGAACTGTTAGAATGAGTGTGCCCACATGGTGGTGTGCACACTGAACTGTTAGAATGAGTGTGCCCACATGGAGGTGTGGACACTGAACTGTTTGATTGAGTGTGTCTAAATGGAGGTGAGCACACTGAACTGTTAGAATGAGTGTGCCCACATGGAGGTGTGCACACTGAACTGTTAGAATGAGTGCGTCCACATGGAGGTGTGCACACTGAACTTTTAGAATGAGTGTGTCCACATGGAGGTGTGCACACTGAACTGTTAGAATGAGTGTGTCCACATGGAGGTGTGCACACTGAACTGTTAGAATGAGTTTGCCCACATGGAGTTGTGCACACTGAACTGTTAGAATGACTGTGTCCACATGGAGGTGTGCACAATGAACTGTTAGAATGAGTGTGCCCACATGTAGTTGTGCAAACTGAACTGTTAGAATGACTGTGTCCACATGGAGGTGTGCACACTGAACTGTTAGAATGAGTGTGCCCACATGGAGGTGTGCACACTGAACTGTTGGAATGAGTGTGCCCACATAGAGGTGTGCACACTGAACTGTTAGAATGAGTGTGTCCACATGGAGGTGTGCACACTGAACTGTTAGAATGAGTGTGTCCACATGGAGGTGTGCACACTGAACTATTAGAATGAGTGTGTCACTGTGGAGGTGTGCACACTGAACTTTTAGAATGAGTGTGTCCACATGGAGGTGTGCACACTGAACTTTTAGAATGAGTGTGCCCACATGGATGTGTGCACACTGAACTGTTAGAATATGTCCACATGTAGGTGTGCACACTGCACTGTTAGAATGAGTGTGCCCACATGGAGGTGTGCACACTGAACTGTTAGAATGAGTGTGTCCACATGGAGGTGTGCACACTGAACTGTTAGAATGACTGTGTCCACATGTAGTGTGCACACTGAACTGTAAGAATGAGTGTGTCCCTGTGGAGGTGTGCACACTGAACTGTTAGATTGAGTGTGTCCACATGGAGGTGTGCACACTGAACTGTTAGAATGAGTGTGCCCACATGGAGGTGTGCACATTGAACTGTTAGAATATGTCACATGGAGGTGTGCACACTGTATTTTTAGAATGAGTGTGTCCACATGGAGTTGTGCACACTGAACTGTTAGAATGAGTGTGTCCACATGGAGGTGTGTACACTGAAATGTTAGATTGAGTGTGTCCACTGAACTGTTAGAATGACTGTGCCCACATGGAGGTGTGCACACTGAACTGTTAGAATGAGTGTGTCCCTGTGGAGGTGTGCACACTGAACTGTTAGAATGAGTGTGTCCACATGGAGGTGTGCACACTGAACTGTTAGAATGAGTGTGTCCACATGGAGGTGTGCACACTGAACTGTTAGAATGAGTGTGCCCACATGGTGGTGTGCACACTGAACTGTTAGAATGAGTGTGCCCACATGGAGGTGTGGACACTGAACTGTTTGATTGAGTGTGTCTAAATGGAGGTGAGCACACTGAACTGTTAGAATGAGTGTGCCCACATGGAGGTGTGCACACTGAACTGTTAGAATGAGTGCGTCCACATGGAGGTGTGCACACTGAACTGTTAGAATAAGTGTGTCCACATGGAGGTGTGAACACTGAACGGTTAGAATGAGTGTGCCCACATGGAGGTGTGCACACTGTTCTGTTAGAATGAGTATGCCCACATGGAGGTGTGCACACTGAACTGTTAGAATGAGTGTGCCACATGGAGGTGTGCACACTGAACTGTTAGAATGAGTGTGTCAACATGGAGGTGTGAACACTGAACGGTTAGAATGAGTGTGCCCACATGGAGGTGTGCACACTGTTCTGTTAGAATGAGTATGCCCACATGGAGGTGTGCACATTGAACTGTTAGAATGAGTGTGCCCACATGGAGGTGTGCACACTGAACTTTTAGAATGAGTGTGTCCACATGGAGGTGTGCACACTGAACTGTTAGAATGAGTGTGTCCACATGGAGGTGTGCACACTGAACTGTTAGAATGACTGTGTCCACATGTAGTGTGCACACTGAACTGTAAGAATGAGTGTGTCCCTGTGGAGGTGTGCCCACTGAACTGTTAGATTGAGTGTGTCCACATGGAGGTGTGCACACTGAACTGTTAGAATGAGTGTGCCCACATGGAGGTGTGCACATTGAACTGTTAGAATATGTCACATGGAGGTGTGCACACTGTATTTTTAGAATGAGTGTGTCCACATGGAGTTGTGCACACTGAACTGTTAGAATGAGTGTGTCCACATGGAGGTGTGTACACTGAAATGTTAGATTGAGTGTGTCCATTGAACTGTTAGAATGACTGTGCCCACATGGAGGTGTGCACACTGAACTGTTAGAATGAGTGTGTCCACATGGAGGTGTGGACAATGAACTGTTTGATTGAGTGTGTCTAAATGGAGGTGAGCACACTGAACTGTTAGAATGAGTGTATCCACATGGATGTGTGCACACTGAACTCTTAGAATGAGTGTGCCCACATGGAGGTGTGCACACTGAACTGTTAGAATATGTCCACATGGAAGTGTGCACACTGAACTGTTAGAATGAGTGTGTCCACAAGGAGGTGTGCACACTGAACTGTTAGAATGAGTGTGTCACTGTGGAGGTGTGCACACTGAACTTTTAGAATGAGTGTGTCCACATGGAGGTGTGCACACTGAACTTTTAGAATGAGTGTGTCCACATGGATGTGTGCACACTGAACTGTTAGAATATGTCCACATGTAGGTGTGCACACTGCACTGTTAGAATGAGTGTGCCCACATGGAGGTGTGCCCACTGAACTGTTAGAATGAGTGTGTCCACATGGAGGTGTGCACACTGAACTGTTAGAATGAGTGTGTCCACATAGAGGTGTGCACACTGAACTGTTAGAATGATTGTGCCCACATGGAGTTGTGTACACTGAACTGTTAGAATGATTGTGTCCACATGGAGGTGTCCACACTGCACTGTTAGAATGAGTGTGTCCAAATGGAGGTGTGCACACTGAACTGTTAGAATGAGTGTGTCCCTGTGGAGGTGTGCACACTGAACTGTTAGAATGAGTGTGTCCACATGGAGGTGTGCACACTGAACTGTTAGAATGAGTGTATCCACATGGAGGTGTGCACACTGAACTGTTAGAATGAGTGTGCCCACATGGAGGTGTGCACACTGAACTGTTAGAATGAGTGTGCCCACATGGAGGTGTGCACACTGAACTGTTAGAATGAGTGTATCCCTGTGGAGATGTGCACACTGAACTGTTAGAATGTGTGTGTTCACATGGAGGTGTGCACACTGAACTGTTAGAGTGAGTTTGCCCACATGGAGGTGTGCACACTGAACTGTTAGAATGAGTGTGTCCACATGGAGGTGTGCACACTGAACTGTTAGAATTAGTGTGTCCCTGTGGAGGTGTGCACACTGAACTGTTAGAATGAGTGTGTCAACATGGAGGTGTGAACACTGAACGGTTAGAATGAGTGTGCCCACATGGAGGTGTGCACACTGTTCTCTTACAAAGAGTATGCCCACATGGAGGTGTGCACACTGAACTGTTAGAATGAGTGTGTCCATATGGAGGTGTGCACACTGAACTGTTAGAATGAGTGTGTCCACATGGAGGTGTGCACACTGAACTGTTAGAGTGAGTTTGCCCACATGGAGTTGTGCACACTGAACTGTTAGAATGACTGTGTCCACATGGAGGTGTGCACAATGAACTGTTAGAATGAGTGTGCCCACATGGAGTTGTGCAAACTGAACTGTTAGAATGACTGTGTCCACATGGAGGTGTGCACACTGAACTGTTAGAATGAGTGTGCCCACATGGAGGTGTGCACACTGAACTGTTGGAATTAGTGTGCCCACATGGAGATGTGCACACTGAACTGTTAGAATGAGTGTGTCCACATGGAGGTGTGCACACTGAAATGTTAGAATGAGTGTGTCCACATGGAGGTGTGCACACTGAACTGTTAGAATGAGTGTGTCCCTGTGGAGGTGTGCACACTGAACTTTTAGAATGAGTGTGTCCACATGGAGGTGTGCACACTGAACTGTTAGAATGAGTGTATCCACATGGAGGTGTGCACACTGAACTCTTAGAATGAGTATGCCCACATGGAGGTGTGCACACTGAACTGTTAGAATATGTCCACATGGAAGTGTGCACACTGAACTGTTAGAATGAGTGTATCCCTGTGGAGATGTGCACACTGAACTGTTAGAATGTGTGTGTCCACATGGAGGTGTGCACACTGAACTGTTAGAATGAGTGTGCCCACATGGAAGTGTGCACACTGAACTGTTAGAATGAGTGTGCCCACATGGAGGTGTGCACACTGAACTGTTAGAATGAGTGTGTCCACATGGAGGTGTGCACACTGAACTGTTAGAATGAGTGTGTCCACATGGAGGTGTGCACACTGAAATGTTAGAATGAGTGTGTCCATGTGGAGGTGTGCACACTGAACTGTTAGAATCAGTGTGTCCACATGGAGGTGTGCATGCTGAACTGTTAGAATGAGTGTGTCCACATGGAGGTGTGCACACTGAACTGTTAGAATGAGTGTGTCCCTGTGGAGGTGTGCACACTGAACTTTTAGAATGAGTGTGTCCACATGGAGGTGTGCACACTGAACTGTTAGAATGAGTGTGCCCACATGGAGGTGTGCACACTGTTCTGTTAGAATGAGTATGCCCACATGGAGGTGTGCACACTGAACTGTTAGAATGAGTGTGCCACATGGAGGTGTGCACACTGAACTGTTAGAATGCGTGTGTCAACATGGAGGTGTGAACACTGAACTGTTAGAATGAGTGTGCCCTCATGGACGTGTGCACACTGAACTGTTAGAATGAGTGTTCCCAAATGGAGGTGTGCACACTGAACTATTAGAATAACTGTGTCCACATGGAGGTTTGCACACTGAACTGTTAGAATGACTGTGCCCACAAGGAGGTGTGCACACTGAACTGTTAGAATGAGTGTGTCCCTGTGGAGGTGTGCACACTGAACTGTTAGAAAGAGTGTGTACACATGGAGGTGTCCACACTGAACTGTTAGAATGAGTGTGTCCACATGGGGGTGTGCACACTGAACTGTTAGAATGAGTCTGCCCACATGGAGGTAGCACACTAAACTGTTAGAATGAGTGTGTCCACATGGAGGTGTGCACACTGAACTGTTAGAATGAGTGTGCCCACATGGAGTTGTGTACACTGAACTGTTAGAATGATTGTGTCCACATGGAGGTGTGAAGACTGAACTGTTAGAATGAGTGTGTCCACATGGAGGTGTGCACACTGAACTGTTAGAATGAGTGTGTCCCTGTGGAGGTGTGCACACTGAACTGTTAGAATGAGTGTGTCCACATGGAGGTGTGCACACTGAACTGTTAGAATGAGTGTGTCCACATGGAGGTGTGCACACTGAACTGTTAGAATGAGTGTGCCCACATGGTGGTGTGCACACTGAACTGTTAGAATGAGTGTGCCCACATGGAGGTGTGGACACTGAACTGTTTGATTGAGTGTGTCTAAATGGAGGTGAGCACACTGAACTGTTAGAATGAGTGTGCCCACATGGAGGTGTGCACACTGAACTGTTAGAATGAGTGCGTCCACATGGAGGTGTGCACACTGAACTTTTAGAATGAGTGTGTCCACATGGAGGTGTGCACACTGAACTGTTAGAATGAGTGTGTCCACATGGAGGTGTGCACACTGAACTGTTAGAATGAGTTTGCCCACATGGAGTTGTGCACACTGAACTGTTAGAATGACTGTGTCCACATGGAGGTGTGCACAATGAACTGTTAGAATGAGTGTGCCCACATGTAGTTGTGCAAACTGAACTGTTAGAATGACTGTGTCCACATGGAGGTGTGCACACTGAACTGTTAGAATGAGTGTGCCCACATGGAGGTGTGCACACTGAACTGTTGGAATGAGTGTGCCCACATAGAGGTGTGCACACTGAACTGTTAGAATGAGTGTGTCCACATGGAGGTGTGCACACTGAACTGTTAGAATGAGTGTGTCCACATGGAGGTGTGCACACTGAACTATTAGAATGAGTGTGTCACTGTGGAGGTGTGCACACTGAACTTTTAGAATGAGTGTGTCCACATGGAGGTGTGCACACTGAACTTTTAGAATGAGTGTGCCCACATGGATGTGTGCACACTGAACTGTTAGAATATGTCCACATGTAGGTGTGCACACTGCACTGTTAGAATGAGTGTGCCCACATGGAGGTGTGCACACTGAACTGTTAGAATGAGTGTGTCCACATGGAGGTGTGCACACTGAACTGTTAGAATGACTGTGTCCACATGTAGTGTGCACACTGAACTGTAAGAATGAGTGTGTCCCTGTGGAGGTGTGCACACTGAACTGTTAGATTGAGTGTGTCCACATGGAGGTGTGCACACTGAACTGTTAGAATGAGTGTGCCCACATGGAGGTGTGCACATTGAACTGTTAGAATATGTCACATGGAGGTGTGCACACTGTATTTTTAGAATGAGTGTGTCCACATGGAGTTGTGCACACTGAACTGTTAGAATGAGTGTGTCCACATGGAGGTGTGTACACTGAAATGTTAGATTGAGTGTGTCCACTGAACTGTTAGAATGACTGTGCCCACATGGAGGTGTGCACACTGAACTGTTAGAATGAGTGTGTCCACATGGAGGTGTGGACAATGAACTGTTTGATTGAGTGTGTCTAAATGGTAGTGAGCACACTGAACTGTTAGAATGAGTGTATCCACATGGATGTGTGCACACTGAACTCTTAGAATGAGTGTGCCCACATGGAGGTGTGCACACTGAACTGTTAGAATATGTCCACATGGAAGTGTGCACACTGAACTTTTAGAATGAGTGTGTCCACATGGATGTGTGCACACTGAACTGTTAGAATATGTCCACATGTAGGTGTGCACACTGCACTGTTAGAATGAGTGTGCCCACATGGAGGTGTGCACACTGAACTGTTAGAATGAGTGTGTCCACATGGAGGTGTGCACACTGAACTGTTAGAATGAGTGTGTCCACATGGAGGTGTGCACACTGAACTGTTAGAATGAGTGTGTCCACATGGAGGTGTGCACACTGAACTGTTAGAATGATTGTGCCCACATGGAGTTGTGTACACTGAACTGTTAGAATGATTGTGTCCACATGGAGGTGTCCACACTGCACTGTTAGAATGAGTGTGTCCACATGGAGGTGTGCACACTGAACTGTTAGAATGAGTGTGTCCCTGTGGAGGTGTGCACACTGAACTGTTAGAATGAGTGTGTCCACATGGAGGTGTGCACACTGAACTGTTAGAATGAGTGTGTCCACATGGAGGTGTGCACACTGAACTGTTAGAATGAGTGTGCCCACATGGAGGTGTGCACACTGAACTGTTAGAATGAGTGTGCCCACATGGAGGTGTGCACACTGAACTGTTAGAATGAGTGTATCCCTGTGGAGATGTGCACACTGAACTGTTAGAATGTGTGTGTTCACATGGAGGTGTGCACACTGAACTGTTAGAGTGAGTTTGCCCACATGGAGGTGTGCACACTGAACTGTTAGAATGAGTGTGTCCACATGGAGGTGTGCAAACTGAACTGTTAGAATGAGTGTGTCCCTGTTGAGGTGTGCACACTGAACTGTTAGAATGAGTGTGTCAACATGGAGGTGTGAACACTGAACGGTTAGAATGAGTGTGCCCACATGGAGGTGTGCACACTGTTCTCTTACAAAGAGTATGCCCACATGGAGGTGTGCACACTGAACTGTTAGAATGAGTGTGTCCACATGGAGGTGTGCACACTGAACTGTTAGAATGAGTGTGTCCACATGGAGGTGTGCACACTGAACTGTTAGAGTGAGTTTGCCCACATGGAGTTGTGCACACTGAACTGTTAGAATGACTGTGTCCACATGGAGGTGTGCACAATGAACTGTTAGAATGAGTGTGCCCACATGGAGTTGTGCAAACTGAACTGTTAGAATGACTGTGTCCACATGGAGGTGTGCACACTGAACTGTTAGAATGAGTGTGCCCACATGGAGGTGTGCACACTGAACTGTTGGAATTAGTGTGCCCACATGGAGATGTGCACACTGAACTGTTAGAATGAGTGTGTCCACATGGAGGTGTGCACACTGAACTGTTAGAATGAGTGTGTCCACATGGAGGTGTGCACACTGAACTGTTAGAATGAGTGTGTCCCTGTGGAGGTGTGCACACTGAACTTTTAGAATGAGTGTGTCCACATGGAGGTGTGCACACTGAACTGTTAGAATGAGTGTATCCACATGGAGGTGTGCACACTGAACTCTTAGAATGAGTGTGCCCACATGGAGGTGTGCACACTGAACTGTTAGAATATGTCCACATGGAAGTGTGCACACTGAACTGTTAGAATGAGTGTATCCCTGTGGAGATGTGCACACTGAACTGTTAGAATGTGTGTGTCCACATGGAGGTGTGCACACTGAACTGTTAGAATGAGTGTGCCCACATGGAAGTGTGCACACTGAACTGTTAGAATGAGTGTGCCCACATGGAGGTGTGCACACTGAACTGTTAGAATGAGTGTGTCCACATGGAGGTGTGCACACTGAACTGTTAGAATGAGTGTGTCCACATGGAGGTGTGCACACTGAAATGTTAGAATGATTGTGCCCACATGGAGTTGTGTACACTGAACTGTTAGAATGATTGTGTCCACATGGAGGTGTGCACACTGAACTGTTAGAATGAGTGTGTCCACATGGAGGTGTGCACACTGAACTGTTAGAATGAGTGTGTCCATGTGGAGGTGTGCACACTGAACTGTTAGAGTGTGCACACTGAACTGTTAGAATCAGTGTGTCCACATGGAGGTGTGCACGCTGAACTGTTAGAATGAGTGTGTCCACATGGAGGTGTGCACACTGAACTGTTAGAATGAGTGTGCCCACATGGAGGTGTGCACACTGAACTGTTAGAATGAGTGTGCCCACATGGTGGTGTGCACACTGAACTGTTAGAATGAGTGTGTCCACATGGAGGTGTGTACACTGAACTGTTAGAATGAGTGTGTCCCTGTGGAGGTGTGCACACTGAACTTTTAGAATGAGTGTGTCCACATGGAGGTGTGCACACTGAACTGTTAGAATGAGTGTGTCCACATGGAGGTGTGCACACTGAACTGTTAGAATATGTCCACATGGAGGTGTGCACACTGAACTGTTAGAATGAGTGTGTCCACATGGAGGTGTGCACACTGAACTGTTAGAATGAGTGTACCCCTGTGGAGATGTGCACACTGAACGGTTAGAATGAGTGTGTCCCTGTGGAGGTGTGCACACTGAACTGTTAGAATGAGTGTGTCCACATGGAGGTGTGCACACTGAACTGTTAGAATGAGTGTATCCCTGTGGAGATGTGCACACTGAACTGTTAGAATGTGTGTGTCCACATGGAGGTGTGCACACTGAACTGTTAGAATGAGTGTGCCCACATGGAAGTGTGCACACTGAACTGTTAGAATGAGTGTGTCCACATGGAGGTGTGCACACTGAACTGTAAGAATGAGTGTGCCCACATGGAGGTGTGCACACTGAACTGTTAGAATGAGTGTGTCCACATGGAGGTGTGCACACTGAACTGTTAGAATGACTGTGTCCACATGTAGTGTGCACACTGAACTGTTAGAATGAGTGTGTCCCTGTGGAGGTGTGCACACTGAACTGTTAGAATGAGTGTGTCCACATGGAGGTGTGCACACTGAACTGTTAGAATGAGTGTGCCCACATTGAGGTGTGCACACTGAACTTTTAGAATGAGTGTGCCCACATGGAGGTGTGCACACTGAACTGTTAGAATATGTCCACATGGAGGTGTGCTCACTGAACTTTTAGAATGAGTGTGCCCACATGGAGGTGTGCACACTGAACTGTTAGAATATGTCCACATGGAGGTGTGCACACTGAACTGTTAGAATGAGTGTGTCCACATGGAGTTGTGCACTCTGAAATTTTAGAATGAGTGTGTCCATATGGAGGTGTGTACACTGAACTGTTAGATTGAGGGTGTCCACATGTTTGTGTGCACACTGAACTGTTAGAATGAGTGTGCCCACATGGAGGTGTGCTCACTGAACTGTTAGAATGAGTTTTTCCTCATGGATGTGCGCACACTGAACTGTTAGAATGAGTGTATCCCTGTGGAGATGTGCACACTGAACTGTTAGATTGAGTGTGTCCACATGGAGGTGTGCACACTGAACTGTTAGAATGAGTGTGCCCTCATGGAGATGTGCACACTGAACTGTTAGAATGAGTGTGCCCAAATGGAGGTGTGCACACTGAACTGTTAGAATGAGTGTGTCCACATGGAGGTGTGCACACTGAACTGTTAGAATGAGTGTGCCCACATTGAGGTGTGCACACTGAACTTTTAGAATGAGTGTGCCCACATGGAGGTGTGCACACTGAACTGTTAGAATATGTCCACATGGAGGTGTGCACACTGAACTTTTAGAATGAGTGTGCCCACATGGAGGTGTGCACACTGAACTGTTAGAATATGTCCACATGGAGGTGTGCACACTGAACTGTTAGAATGAGTGTGTCCACATGGAATTGTGCACACTGAACTGTTAGAATGAGTGTGTCCACATGGAGTTGTGCACACTGAACTTTTAGAATGAGTGTGCCCACATGGAGGTGTGCACACTGAACTGTTAGAATATGTCCACATGGAGGTGTGCACACTGAACTTTTAGAATGAGTGTGTCCATATGGAGGTGTGTACACTGAACTGTTAGATTGAGTGTGTCCACATGTTTGTGTGCACACTGAACTGTTAGAATGAGTGTGCCCACATGGAGGTGTGCTCACTGAACTGTTAGAATGAGTTTTTCCTCATGGATGTGCGCACACTGAACTGTTAGAATGAGTGTATCCCTGTGGAGATGTGCACACTGAACTGTTAGATTGAGTGTGTCCACATGGAGGTGTGCACACTGAACTGTTAGAATGAGTGTGCCCTCATGGAGATGTGCACACTGAACTGTTAGAATGAGTGTGCCCAAATGGAGGTGTGCACACTGAACTGTTAGAATGACTGTGTCCACATGGAGGTTTGCACACTGAACTGTTAGAATGACGGTGTCCACAACGAGGTGTGCACACTGAACTGTTAGAATGAGTGTGTCCACATGGAGGTGTGCACACTGAACTGGTAGAATGAGTGTGTCCACATGGAGGTGTGCACACTGAACTGTTAGAGTGAGTGTGTCCCTGTGGAGGTGTGCACACTGAACTGTTAGAATGAGTGTGTACACATGGAGGTGTCCACACTGAACTGTTAGAAGGAGTGTGTCCACATGGGGGTGTGCACACTGAACTGTTAGAATGAGTATGTCCCTGTGTAGGTGTGCACACTGAACTGTTAGAATGAGTGTGTCAACATGGAGGTGTGCACACTGAACTGTTAGAATGAGTGTGCCCACATGGAGTTGTGTACACTGAACTGTTAGAATGATTGTGTCCAAAAGGAGGTGTGCACACTGATCTGTTAGAATGCATGTGTCCACATGGAGGTGTGCACACTGAACTGTTAGAATGAGTGTGCCCACATGGAAGTGTGCACACTGAACTGTCAGAATGAGTGTGCCCACATGGAGGTGTGCACACTGAACTGTTAGAATGAGTGTGCCCACATGGAGGTGTGCACACTGAACTGTTAGAATGAGTGTGCCCACATGGAGGTGTGCTCACTGAACTGTTAGAATGAGTGCCCACATGGAGGTGTGCACACTGAACTGTTAGAATGAGTGTGTCCACATGGAGGTGTGCACACTGAACTGTTAGAATGAGTGTGTCCACATGGATGTGTGCACACTGAACTGTTAGAATGAGTGTGTCCCTGTGGAGGTGTGCACACTGAACTTTTAGAATGAGTGTGTCCACATGGAGGTGTGCACACTGAACTGTTAGAATGAGTGTGCCCACATGGATGTGTGCACACTGAACTGTTAGAATATGTCCACATGGAGGTGTGCACACTGAACTGTTAGAATGACTGTGTCCACATGTAGTGTGCACACTGAACTGTTAGAATGAGTGTGTCCCTGTGGAGGTGTGCACACTGAACTGTTAGAATGAGTGTGTCCACATGGAGGTGTGCACACTGAACTGTTAGAATGAGTGTGCCCACATTGAGGTGTGCACACTGAACTTTTAGAATGAGTGTGCCCAAATGGAGGTGTGCACACTGAATTGTTAGAATATGTCCACATGGAGGTGTGCACACTGAACTGTTAGAATATGTGCACATGGAGGTGTGCACACTGTATTGTTAGAATGAGTGTGTCCACATGGAGGTGTGCACACTGAATTGTTAGAATGAGTGTGTCCACATGGAGGTGTGCACACTGAATTGTAAGAATGAGTGTGTCCACATGGAGGTGTGCACACTGAACTGTTAGAATGAGTGTGTCCACATGGAAGTGTGCACACTAAACTGTTAGAATGAGTGTGCCCACATGGAGGTGTGCACACTGAACTGTTAGAATGAGTGTGTCCACATGGAGGTGTGCACACTGAACTGTTAGAATGAGTGTATCCCTGTGGAGGTGTGCACACTGAACTGTTAGAATGAGTGTGTCCACATGGAGGTGTGCACAATGAACTGTTAGAATGAGTGTGTCCACATGGAGGTGTGCACACTGAACTGCTAGAATGAGTGTGCCCTCATGGATGTGTGCACACTGAACTGTTAGAATGAGTGTGTCCACATGGAGGTGTGCACACTGAACTGTTAGAATGAGTGTGCCCACATGGAGGTGTGCACACTGAACTGTTAGAATGAGTGTGCCCACATGGTGGTGTGCACACTGAACTGTTAGAATGAGTGTGTCCACATGGAGGTGTGTACACTGAACTGTTAGAATGAGTGTGTCCCTGTGGAGGTGTGCACACTGAACTTTTAGAATGAGTGTGTCCACATGGAGGTGTGCACACTGAACTGTTAGAATGAGTGTGTCCACATGGAGGTGTGCACACTGAACTGTTAGAATATGTCCACATGGAGGTGTGCACACTGAACTGTTAGAATGAGTGTGTCCACATGGAGGTGTGCACACTGAACTGTTAGAATGAGTGTACCCCTGTGGAGATGTGCACACTGAACGGTTAGAATGAGTGTGTCCCTGTGGAGGTGTGCACACTGAACTGTTAGAATGAGTGTGTCCACATGGAGGTGTGCACACTGAACTGTTAGAATGAGTGTATCCCTGTGGAGATGTGCACACTGAACTGTTAGAATGTGTGTGTCCACATGGAGGTGTGCACACTGAACTGTTAGAATGAGTGTGCCCACATGGAAGTGTGCACACTGAACTGTTAGAATGAGTGTGTCCACATGGAGGTGTGCACACTGAACTGTAAGAATGAGTGTGCCCACATGGAGGTGTGCACACTGAACTGTTAGAATGAGTGTGTCCACATGGAGGTGTGCACACTGAACTGTTAGAATGACTGTGTCCACATGTAGTGTGCACACTGAACTGTTAGAATGAGTGTGTCCCTGTGGAGGTGTGCACACTGAACTGTTAGAATGAGTGTGTCCACATGGAGGTGTGCACACTGAACTGTTAGAATGAGTGTGCCCACATTGAGGTGTGCACACTGAACTTTTAGAATGAGTGTGCCCACATGGAGGTGTGCACACTGAACTGTTAGAATATGTCCACATGGAGGTGTGCACACTGAACTTTTAGAATGAGTGTGCCCACATGGAGCTGTGCACACTGAACTGTTAGAATATGTCCACATGGAGGTGTGCACACTGAACTGTTAGAATGAGTGTGTCCACATGGAGTTGTGCACTCTGAAATTTTAGAATGAGTGTGTCCATATGGAGGTGTGTACACTGAACTGTTAGATTGAGGGTGTCCACATGTTTGTGTGCACACTGAACTGTTAGAATGAGTGTGCCCACATGGAGGTGTGCTCACTGAACTGTTAGAATGAGTTTTTCCTCATGGATGTGCGCACACTGAACTGTTAGAATGAGTGTATCCCTGTGGAGATGTGCACACTGAACTGTTAGATTGAGTGTGTCCACATGGAGGTGTGCACACTGAACTGTTAGAATGAGTGTGCCCTCATGGAGATGTGCACACTGAACTGTTAGAATGAGTGTGCCCAAATGGAGGTGTGCACACTGAACTGTTAGAATGAGTGTGTCCACATGGAGGTGTGCACACTGAACTGTTAGAATGAGTGTGCCCACATTGAGGTGTGCACACTGAACTTTTAGAATGAGTGTGCCCACATGGAGGTGTGCACACTGAACTGTTAGAATATGTCCACATGGAGGTGTGCACACTGAACTTTTAGAATGAGTGTGCCCACATGGAGGTGTGCACACTGAACTGTTAGAATATGTCCACATGGAGGTGTGCACACTGAACTGTTAGAATGAGTGTGTCCACATGGAATTGTGCACACTGAACTGTTAGAATGAGTGTGTCCACATGGAGTTGTGCACACTGAACTTTTAGAATGAGTGTGCCCACATGGAGGTGTGCACACTGAACTGTTAGAATATGTCCACATGGAGGTGTGCACACTGAACTTTTAGAATGAGTGTGTCCATATGGAGGTGTGTACACTGAACTGTTAGATTGAGTGTGTCCACATGTTTGTGTGCACACTGAACTGTTAGAATGAGTGTGCCCACATGGAGGTGTGCTCACTGAACTGTTAGAATGAGTTTTTCCTCATGGATGTGCGCACACTGAACTGTTAGAATGAGTGTATCCCTGTGGAGATGTGCACACTGAACTGTTAGATTGAGTGTGTCCACATGGAGGTGTGCACACTGAACTGTTAGAATGAGTGTGCCCTCATGGAGATGTGCACACTGAACTGTTAGAATGAGTGTGCCCAAATGGAGGTGTGCACACTGAACTGTTAGAATGACTGTGTCCACATGGAGGTTTGCACACTGAACTGTTAGAATGACGGTGTCCACAACGAGGTGTGCACACTGAACTGTTAGAATGAGTGTGTCCACATGGAGGTGTGCACACTGAACTGGTAGAATGAGTGTGTCCACATGGAGGTGTGCACACTGAACTGTTAGAGTGAGTGTGTCCCTGTGGAGGTGTGCACACTGAACTGTTAGAATGAGTGTGTACACATGGAGGTGTCCACACTGAACTGTTAGAAGGAGTGTGTCCACATGGGGGTGTGCACACTGAACTGTTAGAATGAGTATGTCCCTGTGTAGGTGTGCACACTGAACTGTTAGAATGAGTGTGTCAACATGGAGGTGTGCACACTGAACTGTTAGAATGAGTGTGCCCACATGGAGTTGTGTACACTGAACTGTTAGAATGATTGTGTCCAAAAGGAGGTGTGCACACTGATCTGTTAGAATGCATGTGTCCACATGGAGGTGTGCACACTGAACTGTTAGAATGAGTGTGCCCACATGGAAGTGTGCACACTGAACTGTCAGAATGAGTGTGCCCACATGGAGGTGTGCACACTGAACTGTTAGAATGAGTGTGCCCACATGGAGGTGTGCACACTGAACTGTTAGAATGAGTGTGCCCACATGGAGGTGTGCTCACTGAACTGTTAGAATGAGTGCCCACATGGAGGTGTGCACACTGAACTGTTAGAATGAGTGTGTCCACATGGAGGTGTGCACACTGAACTGTTAGAATGAGTGTGTCCACATGGATGTGTGCACACTGAACTGTTAGAATGAGTGTGTCCCTGTGGAGGTGTGCACACTGAACTTTTAGAATGAGTGTGTCCACATGGAGGTGTGCACACTGAACTGTTAGAATGAGTGTGTCCACATTGAGGTGTGCACACTGAACTTTTAGAATGAGTGTGCCCACATGGATGTGTGCACACTGAACTGTTAGAATATGTCCACATGGAGGTGTGCACACTGAACTGTTAGAATGACTGTGTCCACATGTAGTGTGCACACTGAACTGTTAGAATGAGTGTGTCCCTGTGGAGGTGTGCACACTGAACTGTTAGAATGAGTGTGTCCACATGGAGGTGTGCACACTGAACTGTTAGAATGAGTGTGCCCACATTGAGGTGTGCACACTGAACTTTTAGAATGAGTGTGCCCAAATGGAGGTGTGCACACTGAATTGTTAGAATATGTCCACATGGAGGTGTGCACACTGAACTGTTAGAATATGTGCACATGGAGGTGTGCACACTGTATTGTTAGAATGAGTGTGTCCACATGGAGGTGTGCACACTGAATTGTTAGAATGAGTGTGTCCACATGGAGGTGTGCACACTGAATTGTAAGAATGAGTGTGTCCACATTGAGGTGTGCACACTGAAATGTTAGAATGAGTGTGTCCACATGGAAGTGTGCACACTAAACTGTTAGAATGAGTGTGCCCACATGGAGGTGTGCACACTGAACTGTTAGAATGAGTGTGTCCACATGGAGGTGTGCACACTGAACTGTTAGAATGAGTGTATCCCTGTGGAGGTGTGCACACTGAACTGTTAGAATGAGTGTGTCCACATGGAGGTGTGCACAATGAACTGTTAGAATGAGTGTGTCCACATGGAGGTGTGCACACTGAACTGCTAGAATGAGTGTGCCCTCATGGATGTGTGCACACTGAACTGTTAGAATGAGTGTGCCCAAATGGAGGTGTGCACACTGAACTGTTAGAATGACTGTGTCCACATGGAGGTTTGCACACTGAACTGTTAGAATGACTGTGCCCACAAGGAGGTGTGCACAATGAACTGTTAGAATGAGTGTGTCCACATGGAGGTGTGCACACTGAACTGTTAGAATGAGTGTGCCCTCATGGAGATGTGCACACTGAACTGTTAGAATGAGTGTGCCCAAATGGAGGTGTGCACACTGAACTGTTAGAATGAGTGTGTCCACATGGAGGTGTGCACACTGAACTGTTAGAATGAGTGTGCCCACATTGAGGTGTGCACACTGAACTTTTAGAATGAGTGTGCCCACATGGAGGTGTGCACACTGAATTGTTAGAATATGTCCACATGGAGGTGTGCACACTGAACTTTTAGAATGAGTGTGCCCACATGGAGGTGTGCACACTGAACTGTTAGAATATGTCCACATGGAGGTGTGCACACTGAACTGTTAGAATGAGTGTGTCCACATGGAATTGTGCACACTGAACTGTTAGAATGAGTGTGTCCACATGGAGTTGTGCACACTGAACTTTTAGAATGAGTGTGCCCACATGGAGGTGTGCACACTGAACTGTTAGAATATGTCCACATGGAGGTGTGCACACTGAACTTTTAGAATGAGTGTGTCCATATGGAGGTGTGTACACTGAACTGTTAGATTGAGTGTGTCCACATGTTTGTGTGCACACTGAACTGTTAGAATGAGTGTGCCCACATGGAGGTGTGCTCACTGAACTGTTAGAATGAGTTTTTCCTCATGGATGTGCGCACACTGAACTGTTAGAATGAGTGTATCCCTGTGGAGATGTGCACACTGAACTGTTAGATTGAGTGTGTCCACATGGAGGTGTGCACACTGAACTGTTAGAATGAGTGTGCCCTCATGGAGATGTGCACACTGAACTGTTAGAATGAGTGTGCCCAAATGGAGGTGTGCACACTGAACTGTTAGAATGACTGTGTCCACATGGAGGTTTGCACACTGAACTGTTAGAATGACGGTGTCCACAACGAGGTGTGCACACTGAACTGTTAGAATGAGTGTGTCCACATGGAGGTGTGCACACTGAACTGGTAGAATGAGTGTGTCCACATGGAGGTGTGCACACTGAACTGTTAGAGTGAGTGTGTCCCTGTGGAGGTGTGCACACTGAACTGTTAGAATGAGTGTGTACACATGGAGGTGTCCACACTGAACTGTTAGAAGGAGTGTGTCCACATGGGGGTGTGCACACTGAACTGTTAGAATGAGTATGTCCCTGTGTAGGTGTGCACACTGAACTGTTAGAATGAGTGTGTCAACATGGAGGTGTGCACACTGAACTGTTAGAATGAGTGTGCCCACATGGAGTTGTGTACACTGAACTGTTAGAATGATTGTGTCCAAAAGGAGGTGTGCACACTGATCTGTTAGAATGCATGTGTCCACATGGAGGTGTGCACACTGAACTGTTAGAATGAGTGTGCCCACATGGAAGTGTGCACACTGAACTGTCAGAATGAGTGTGCCCACATGGAGGTGTGCACACTGAACTGTTAGAATGAGTGTGCCCACATGGAGGTGTGCACACTGAACTGTTAGAATGAGTGTGCCCACATGGAGGTGTGCTCACTGAACTGTTAGAATGAGTGCCCACATGGAGGTGTGCACACTGAACTGTTAGAATGAGTGTGTCCACATGGAGGTGTGCACACTGAACTGTTAGAATGAGTGTGTCCACATGGATGTGTGCACACTGAACTGTTAGAATGAGTGTGTCCCTGTGGAGGTGTGCACACTGAACTTTTAGAATGAGTGTGTCCACATGGAGGTGTGCACACTGAACTGTTAGAATGAGTGTGTCCACATTGAGGTGTGCACACTGAACTTTTAGAATGAGTGTGCCCACATGGATGTGTGCACACTGAACTGTTAGAATATGTCCACATGGAGGTGTGCACACTGAACTGTTAGAATGACTGTGTCCACATGTAGTGTGCACACTGAACTGTTAGAATGAGTGTGTCCCTGTGGAGGTGTGCACACTGAACTGTTAGAATGAGTGTGTCCACATGGAGGTGTGCACACTGAACTGTTAGAATGAGTGTGCCCACATTGAGGTGTGCACACTGAACTTTTAGAATGAGTGTGCCCACATGGAGGTGTGCACACTGAATTGTTAGAATATGTCCACATGGAGGTGTGCACACTGAACTGTTAGAATATGTGCACATGGAGGTGTGCACACTGTATTGTTAGAATGAGTGTGTCCACATGGAGGTGTGCACACTGAATTGTTAGAATGAGTGTGTCCACATATAGGTGTGCACACTGAATTGTAAGAATGAGTGTGTCCACATGGAGGTGTGCACACTGAACTGTTAGAATGAGTGTGTCCACATGGAAGTGTGCACACTAAACTGTTAGAATGAGTGTGCCCACATGGAGGTGTGCACACTGAACTGTTAGAATGAGTGTGTCCACATGGAGGTGTGCACACTGAACTGTTAGAATGAGTGTATCCCTGTGGAGGTGTGCACACTGAACTGTTAGAATGAGTGTGTCCACATGGAGGTGTGCACAATGAACTGTTAGAATGAGTGTGTCCACATGGAGGTGTGCACACTGAACTGCTAGAATGAGTGTGCCCTCATGGAGGTGTGCACACTGAACTGTTAGAATGAGTGTGCCCAAATGGAGGTGTGCACACTGACCTGTTAGAATGACTGTGTCCACATGGAGGTTTGCACACTGAACTGTTAGAATGACTGTGCCCACAAGGAGGTGTGCACAATGAACTGTTAGAATGAGTGTGTCCACATGGAGGTGTGCACACTGAACTGGTAGAATGAGTGTGTCCACATGGAGGTGTGCACACTGAACTGTTAGAGTGAGTGTGTCCGTGTGGAGGTGTGCACACTGAACTGTTAGAATGAGTGTGTACACATGGAGGTGTCCACACTGAACTGTTAGAATGAGTGTGTCCACATGGGGGTGTGCACACTGAACTGTTAGAATGAGTATGTCCCTGTGGAGGTGTGCACACTGAACTGTTAGAATGAGTGTGTCCACATGGAGGTGTGCACACTGAACTGTTAGAATGAGTGTGGCCACATCGAGTTGTGTACACTGAACTGTTAGAATGATTGTGTCCACATGGAGGTGTGCACACTGAACTGTTAGAATGAGTGTGTCCACATGGAGGTGTGCACACTGAACTGTTAGAATGAGTGTGCCCACATGGAAGTGTGCACACTGAACTGTTAGAATGAGTGTGCCCACATGGAGGTGTGCACACTGAACTTTTAGAATGAGTGTGCCCACATGGCTGTGTGCACACTGAACTGTTAGAATATGTCCACATGGAGTTGTGCACACTGAACTGTTAGAATATGTGCACATGGAGGTGTGCACACTGTATTGTTAGAATGAGTGTGTCCACGTGGAGGTGTGCACACTGAATTGTTAGAATGAGTGTGTCCACATGGAGGTGTGCACACTGAACTGTTAGAATGAGTGTGTCCACATGGAGGTGTGCACACTGAACTGTTAGAATGAGTGTGTCCACATGGAAGTGTGCAAACTGAACTGGTAGAATGAGTGTGTCCACATGGAGGTGTGCACACTGAACTGTTAGAGTGAGTGTGTCCCTGTGGAGGTGTGCACACTGAACTGTTAGAATGAGTGTGTACACATGGAGGTGTCCACACTGAACTGTTAGAATGAGTGTGTCCACATGGGGGTGTGCACACCGAACTGTTAGAATGAGTATGTCCCTGTGGAGGTGTGCACACTGAACTGTTAGAATGAGTGTGTCCACATGGAGGTGTGCACACTGAACTGTTAGAATGAGTGTGGCCACATCGAGTTGTGTACACTGAACTGTTAGAATGATTGTGTCCACATGGAGGTGTGCACACTGAACTGTTAGAATGAGTGTGTCCACATGGAGGTGTGCACACTGAACTGTTAGAATGAGTGTGCCCACATGGAAGTGTGCACACTGAACTGTTAGAATGAGTGTGCCCACATGGAGGTGTGCACACTGAACTTTTAGAATGAGTGTGCCCACATGGCTGTGTGCACACTGAACTGTTAGAATATGTCCACATGGAGGTGTGCACACTGAACTGTTAGAATGACTGTGTCCACATGTAGTGTGCACACTGAACTGTTAGAATGAGTGTGTCCCTGTGGAGGTGTGCACACTGAACTGTTAGAATGAGTGTGTCCACATGGAGGTGTGCACACTGAACTGTTAGAATGAGTGTGCCCACATTGACGTGTGCACACTGAACTTTTAGAATGAGTGTGCCCACATGGAGGTGTGCACACTGAATTGTTAGAATATGTCCACATGGAGTTGTGCACACTTAACTGTTAGAATATGTGCACATGGAGGTGTACACACTGTATTGTTAGAATGAGTGTGTCCACATGGAGGTGTGCACACTGAATTGTTAGAATGAGTGTGTCCACATGGAGGTGTGCACACTGAACTGTTAGAATGAGTGTGTCCACATGGAGGTGTGCACACTGATCTGTTAGAATGAGTGTGTCCACATGGAAGTGTGCACACTGAACTGTTAGTATGAGTGTGTCCACATGGAGGTGTGCACACTAAACTGTTAGAATGAGTGTGTACACATGGAAGTGTGCACACTAAACTGTTAGAATGAGTGTGCCCACATGGAGGTGTGCACACTGAACTGTTAGAATGAGTGTGTCCACATGGAGGTGTGCACACTGAACTGTTAGAATGAGTGTATCCCTGTGGAGGTGTGCACACTGAACTGTTAGAATGAGTGTGTCCACATGGAGGTGTGCACAATGAACTGTTAGAATGAGTGTGTCCACATGGAGGTGTGCACACTGAACTGTTAGAATGAGTGTGCCCTCATGGAGGTGTGCACACTGAACTGTTAGAATGAGTGTGCCCAAATGGAGGTGTGCACACTGAAATGTTAGAATGACTGTGTCCACATGGAGGTTTGCACACTGAACTGTTAGAATGACTGTGCCCACAAGGAGGTGTGCACACTGAACTGGTAGAATGAGTGTGTCCACATGGAGGTGTGCACACTGAACTGTTAGAGTGAGTGTGTCCCTGTGGAGGTGTGCCCACTGAACTGTTAGAATGAGTGTGTACACATGGAGGTGTCCACACTGAACTGTTAGAATGAGTGTGTCCACATGGGGGTGTGCACACTGAACTGTTAGAATGAGTATGTCCCTGTGGAGGTGTGCACACTGAACTGTTAGAATGAGTGTGTCCACATGGAGGTGTGCACACTGAACTGTTAGAATGAGTGTGGCCACATCGAGTTGTGTACACTGAACTGTTAGAATGATTGTGTCCACATGGAGGTGTGCACACTGAACTGTTAGAATGAGTGTGTCCACATGGAGGTGTGCACACTGAACTGTTAGAATGAGTGTGCCCACATGGAAGTGTGCACACTGAACTGTTAGAATGAGTGTGTCCACATGGAGGTGTGCACACTGAACTTTTAGAATGAGTGTGCCCACAAGGCTGTGTGCACACTGAACTGTTAGAATATGTCCACATGGAGGTGTGCACACTGAACTGTTAGAATGACTGTGTCCACATGTAGTGTGCACACTGAACTGTTAGAATGAGTGTGTCCCTGTGGAGGTGTGCACACTGAACTGTTAGAATGAGTGTGTCCACATGGAGGTGTGCACACTGAACTGTTAGAATGAGTGTGCCCACATTGAGGTGTGCACACTGAACTTTTAGAATGAGTGTGCCCACATGGAGGTGTGCACACTGAACTGTTAGAATATGTCCACATGGAGGTGTGCACACTGAACTGTTAGAATGAGTGTGTCCACATGGAGTTGTGCACACTGAACTTTTAGAATGAGTGTGTCCATATGGAGGTGTGTACACTGAACTGTTAGATTGAGGGTGTCCACATGTTTGTGTGCACACTGAACTGTTAGAATGAGTGTGCCCACATGGAGGTGTGCTCACTGAACTGTTAGAATGAGTTTTTCCTCATGGATGTGCGCACACTGAACTGTTAGAATGAGTGTATCCCTGTGGAGATGTGCACACTGAACTGTTAGATTGAGTGTGTCCACATGGAGGTGTGCACACTGAACTGTTAGAATGAGTGTGCCCTCATGGAGATGTGCACACTGAACTGTTAGAATGAGTGTGCCCAAATGGAGGTGTGCACACTGAACTGTTAGAATGACTGTGTCCACATGGAGGTTTGCACACTGAACTGTTAGAATGACGGTGTCCACAACGAGGTGTGCACACTGAACTGTTAGAATGAGTGTGTCCACATGGAGGTGTGCACACTGAACTGGTAGAATGAGTGTGCCACATGGAGGTGTGCACACTGAACTGTTAGAATGAGTGTGTCCACATGGAGGTGTGCACACTGAACTGTTAGAATGAGTGTACCCCTGTGGAGATGTGCACACTGAACTGTTAGAATGAGTGTGTCCCTGTGGAGGTGTGCACACTGAACTGTTAGAATGAGTGTGTCCACATGGAGGTGTGCACACTGAACTGTTAGAATGAGTGTATCCCTGTGGAGATGTGCACACTGAACTGTTAGAATGTGTGTGTCCACATGGAGGTGTGCACACTGAACTGTTAGAATGAGTGTGCCCACATGGAAGTGTGCACACTGAACTGTTAGAATGAGTGTGTCCACATGGAGGTGTGCACACTGAACTGTAAGAATGAGTGTGCCCACATGGAGGTGTGCACACTGAACTTTTAGAATGAGTGTGTCCACATGGAGGTGTGCACACTGAACTGTTAGAATGACTGTGTCCACATGTAGTGTGCACACTGAACTGTTAGAATGAGTGTGTCCCTGTGGAGGTGTGCACACTGAACTGTTAGAATGAGTGTGTCCACATGGAGGTGTGCACACTGAACTGTTAGAATGAGTGTGCCCACATTGAGGTGTGCACACTGAACTTTTAGAATGAGTGTGCCCACATGGAGGTGTGCACACTGAACTGTTAGAATATGTCCACATGGAGGTGTGCACACTGAACTTTTAGAATGAGTGTGCCCACATGGAGGTGTGCACACTGAACTGTTAGAATATGTCCACATGGAGGTGTGCACACTGAACTGTTAGAATGAGTGTGTCCACATGGAGTTGTGCACACTGAACTTTTAGAATGAGTGTGCCCACATGGAGGTGTGCACACTGAACTGTTAGAATATGTCCACATGGAGGTGTGCACACTGAACTTTTAGAATGAGTGTGTCCATATGGAGGTGTGTACACTGAACTGTTAGATTGAGTGTGTCCACATGTTTGTGTGCACACTGAACTGTTAGAATGAGTGTGCCCACATTGAGGTGTGCACACTGAACTTTTAGAATGAGTGTGCCCAAATGGAGGTGTGCACACTGAATTGTTAGAATATGTCCACATGGAGGTGTGCACACTGAACTGTTAGAATATGTGCACATGGAGGTGTGCACACTGTATTGTTAGAATGAGTGTGTCCACATGGAGGTGTGCACACTGAATTGTTAGAATGAGTGTGTCCACATGGAGGTGTGCACACTGAATTGTAAGAATGAGTGTGTCCACATGGAGGTGTGCACACTGAACTGTTAGAATGAGTGTGTCCACATGGAAGTGTGCACACTAAACTGTTAGAATGAGTGTGCCCACATGGAGGTGTGCACACTGAACTGTTAGAATGAGTGTGTCCACATGGAGGTGTGCACACTGAACTGTTAGAATGAGTGTATCCCTGTGGAGGTGTGCACACTGAACTGTTAGAATGAGTGTGTCCACATGGAGGTGTGCACAATGAACTGTTAGAATGAGTGTGTCCACATGGAGGTGTGCACACTGAACTGCTAGAATGAGTGTGCCCTCATGGATGTGTGCACACTGAACTGTTAGAATGAGTGTGCCCAAATGGAGGTGTGCACACTGAACTGTTAGAATGACTGTGTCCACATGGAGGTTTGCACACTGAACTGTTAGAATGACTGTGCCCACAAGGAGGTGTGCACAATGAACTGTTAGAATGAGTGTGTCCACATGGAGGTGTGCACACTGAACTGTTAGAATGAGTGTGCCCTCATGGAGATGTGCACACTGAACTGTTAGAATGAGTGTGCCCAAATGGAGGTGTGCACACTGAACTGTTAGAATGAGTGTGTCCACATGGAGGTGTGCACACTGAACTGTTAGAATGAGTGTGCCCACATTGAGGTGTGCACACTGAACTTTTAGAATGAGTGTGCCCACATGGAGGTGTGCACACTGAACTGTTAGAATATGTCCACATGGAGGTGTGCACACTGAACTTTTAGAATGAGTGTGCCCACATGGAGGTGTGCACACTGAACTGTTAGAATATGTCCACATGGAGGTGTGCACACTGAACTGTTAGAATGAGTGTGTCCACATGGAATTGTGCACACTGAACTGTTAGAATGAGTGTGTCCACATGGAGTTGTGCACACTGAACTTTTAGAATGAGTGTGCCCACATGGAGGTGTGCACACTGAACTGTTAGAATATGTCCACATGGAGGTGTGCACACTGAACTTTTAGAATGAGTGTGTCCATATGGAGGTGTGTACACTGAACTGTTAGATTGAGTGTGTCCACATGTTTGTGTGCACACTGAACTGTTAGAATGAGTGTGCCCACATGGAGGTGTGCTCACTGAACTGTTAGAATGAGTTTTTCCTCATGGATGTGCGCACACTGAACTGTTAGAATGAGTGTATCCCTGTGGAGATGTGCACACTGAACTGTTAGATTGAGTGTGTCCACATGGAGGTGTGCACACTGAACTGTTAGAATGAGTGTGCCCTCATGGAGATGTGCACACTGAACTGTTAGAATGAGTGTGCCCAAATGGAGGTGTGCACACTGAACTGTTAGAATGACTGTGTCCACATGGAGGTTTGCACACTGAACTGTTAGAATGACGGTGTCCACAACGAGGTGTGCACACTGAACTGTTAGAATGAGTGTGTCCACATGGAGGTGTGCACACTGAACTGGTAGAATGAGTGTGTCCACATGGAGGTGTGCACACTGAACTGTTAGAGTGAGTGTGTCCCTGTGGAGGTGTGCACACTGAACTGTTAGAATGAGTGTGTACACATGGAGGTGTCCACACTGAACTGTTAGAAGGAGTGTGTCCACATGGGGGTGTGCACACTGAACTGTTAGAATGAGTATGTCCCTGTGTAGGTGTGCACACTGAACTGTTAGAATGAGTGTGTCAACATGGAGGTGTGCACACTGAACTGTTAGAATGAGTGTGCCCACATGGAGTTGTGTACACTGAACTGTTAGAATGATTGTGTCCAAAAGGAGGTGTGCACACTGATCTGTTAGAATGCATGTGTCCACATGGAGGTGTGCACACTGAACTGTTAGAATGAGTGTGCCCACATGGAAGTGTGCACACTGAACTGTCAGAATGAGTGTGCCCACATGGAGGTGTGCACACTGAACTGTTAGAATGAGTGTGCCCACATGGAGGTGTGCACACTGAACTGTTAGAATGAGTGTGCCCACATGGAGGTGTGCTCACTGAACTGTTAGAATGAGTGCCCACATGGAGGTGTGCACACTGAACTGTTAGAATGAGTGTGTCCACATGGAGGTGTGCACACTGAACTGTTAGAATGAGTGTGTCCACATGGATGTGTGCACACTGAACTGTTAGAATGAGTGTGTCCCTGTGGAGGTGTGCACACTGAACTTTTAGAATGAGTGTGTCCACATGGAGGTGTGCACACTGAACTGTTAGAATGACTGTGTCCACATGTAGTGTGCACACTGAACTGTTAGAATGAGTGTGTCCCTGTGGAGGTGTGCACACTGAACTGTTAGAATGAGTGTGTCCACATGGAGGTGTGCACACTGAACTGTTAGAATGAGTGTGCCCACATTGAGGTGTGCACACTGAACTTTTAGAATGAGTGTGCCCACATGGAGGTGTGCACACTGAACTGTTAGAATATGTCCACATGGAGGTGTGCACACTGAACTTTTAGAATGAGTGTGCCCACATGGAGGTGTGCACACTGAACTGTTAGAATATGTCCACATGGAGGTGTGCACACTGAACTGTTAGAATGAGTGTGTCCACATGGAGTTGTGCACACTGAACTTTTAGAATGAGTGTGCCCACATGGAGGTGTGCACACTGAACTGTTAGAATATGTCCACATGGAGGTGTGCACACTGAACTTTTAGAATGAGTGTGTCCATATGGAGGTGTGTACACTGAACTGTTAGATTGAGTGTGTCCACATGTTTGTGTGCACACTGAACTGTTAGAATGAGTGTGCCCACATGGAGGTGTGCTCACTGAACTGTTAGAATGAGTTTTTCCTCATGGATGTGCGCACACTGAACTGTTAGAATGAGTGTATCCCTGTGGAGATGTGCACACTGAACTGTTAGATTGAGTGTGTCCACATGGAGGTGTGCACACTGAACTGTTAGAATGAGTGTGCCCTCATGGAGATGTGCACACTGAACTGTTAGAATGAGTGTGCCCAAATGGAGGTGTGCACACTGAACTGTTAGAATGACTGTGTCCACATGGAGGTTTGCACACTGAACTGTTAGAATGACGGTGTCCACAACGAGGTGTGCACACTGAACTGTTAGAATGAGTGTGTCCACATGGAGGTGTGCACACTGAACTGGTAGAATGAGTGTGTCCACATGGAGGTGTGCACACTGAACTGTTAGAGTGAGTGTGTCCCTGTGGAGGTGTGCACACTGAACTGTTAGAATGAGTGTGTACACATGGAGGTGTCCACACTGAACTGTTAGAAGGAGTGTGTCCCCATGGGGGTGTGCACACTGAACTGTTAGAATGAGTATGTCCCTGTGTAGGTGTGCACACTGAACTGTTAGAATGAGTGTGTCAACATGGAGGTGTGCACACTGAACTGTTAGAATGAGTGTGCCCACATGGAGTTGTGTACACTGAACTGTTAGAATGATTGTGTCCAAAAGGAGGTGTGCACACTGATCTGTTAGAATGCATGTGTCCACATGGAGGTGTGCACACTGAACTGTTAGAATGAGTGTGCCCACATGGAAGTGTGCACACTGAACTGTCAGAATGAGTGTGCCCACATGGAGGTGTGCACACTGAACTGTTAGAATGAGTGTGCCCACATGGAGGTGTGCACACTGAACTGTTAGAATGAGTGTGCCCACATGGAGGTGTGCTCACTGAACTGTTAGAATGAGTGCCCACATGGAGGTGTGCACACTGAACTGTTAGAATGAGTGTGTCCACATGGAGGTGTGCACACTGAACTGTTAGAATGAGTGTGTCCACATGGATGTGTGCACACTGAACTGTTAGAATGAGTGTGTCCCTGTGGAGGTGTGCACACTGAACTTTTAGAATGAGTGTGTCCACATGGAGGTGTGCACACTGAACTGTTAGAATGAGTGTGTCCACATTGAGGTGTGCACACTGAACTTTTAGAATGAGTGTGCCCACATGGATGTGTGCACACTGAACTGTTAGAATATGTCCACATGGAGGTGTGCACACTGAACTGTTAGAATGACTGTGTCCACATGTAGTGTGCACACTGAACTGTTAGAATGAGTGTGTCCCTGTGGAGGTGTGCACACTGAACTGTTAGAATGAGTGTGTCCACATGGAGGTGTGCACACTGAACTGTTAGAATGAGTGTGCCCACATTGAGGTGTGCACACTGAACTTTTAGAATGAGTGTGCCCACATGGAGGTGTGCACACTGAATTGTTAGAATATGTCCACATGGAGGTGTGCACACTGAACTGTTAGAATATGTGCACATGGAGGTGTGCACACTGTATTGTTAGAATGAGTGTGTCCACATGGAGGTGTGCACACTGAATTGTTAGAATGAGTGTGTCCACATGGAGGTGTGCACACTGAACTGTAAGAATGAGTGTGTCCACATGGAGGTGTGCACACTGAACTGTTAGAATGAGTGTGTCCACATGGAAGTGTGCACACTAAACTGTTAGAATGAGTGTGCCCACATGGAGGTGTGCACACTGAACTGTTAGAATGAGTGTGTCCACATGGAGGTGTGCACACTGAACTGTTAGAATGAGTGTATCCCTGTGGAGGTGTGCACACTGAACTGTTAGAATGAGTGTGTCCACATGGAGGTGTGCACAATGAACTGTTAGAATGAGTGTGTCCACATGGAGGTGTGCACACTGAACTGCTAGAATGAGTGTGCCCTCATGGAGTTGTGCACACTGAACTGTTAGAATGAGTGTGCCCAAATGGAGGTGTGCACACTGAACTGTTAGAATGACTGTGTCCACATGGAGGTTTGCACACTGAACTGTTAGAATGACTGTGCCCACAAGGAGGTGTGCACAATGAACTGTTAGAATGAGTGTGTCCACATGGAGGTGTGCACACTGAACTGGTAGAATGAGTGTGTCCACATGGAGGTGTGCACATTGAACTGTTAGAGTGAGTGTGTCCGTGTGGAGGTGTGCACACTGAACTGTTAGAATGAGTGTGTACACATGGAGGTGTCCACACTGAACTGTTAGAATGAGTGTGTCCACATGGGGGTGTGCACACTGAACTGTTAGAATGAGTATGTCCCTGTGGAGGTGTGCACACTGAACTGTTAGAATGAGTGTGTCCACATGGAGGTGTGCACACTGAACTGTTAGAATGAGTGTGGCCACATCGAGTTGTGTACACTGAACTGTTAGAATGATTGTGTCCACATGGAGGTGTGCACACTGAACTGTTAGAATGAGTGTGTCCACATGGAGGTGTGCACACTGAACTGTTAGAATGAGTGTGCCCACATGGAAGTGTGCACACTGAACTGTTAGAATGAGTGTGCCCACATGGAGGTGTGCACACTGAACTTTTAGAATGAGTGTGCCCACATGGCTGTGTGCACACTGAACTGTTAGAATATGTCCACATGGAGTTGTGCACACTGAAATGTTAGAATATGTGCACATGGAGGTGTGCACACTGTATTGTTAGAATGAGTGTGTCCACGTGGAGGTGTGCACACTGAATTGTTAGAATGAGTGTGTACACATGGAGGTGTGCACACTGTATTGTTAGAATGAGTGTGTCCCTGTGGAGGTGTGCACACTAAACTGTTAGAATGAGTGTGTCCACATGGAGGTGTGCACACTGAACTGTTAGAATGAGTGTGCCCACATGGAGTTGTGTACACTGAACTGTTAGAATGATTGTGTCCACATGGAGGTGTGCTCACTGAACTGTTAGAATGACTGTGTCCACATGGAGGTGTGCACACTGAACTGTTAGAATGAGTGTGTCCCTGTGGACGTGTGCACACTGAACTGTTAGAATGAGTGTGTCCCTGTGGACGTGTGCACACTGAACTGTTAGAATGAGTGTGTCCACATGGAGGTGTGCACACTGAACTGTTAGAATGAGTGTGTTAACATGGAGGTGTGCACACTGAACTGTTAGAATGAGTGTGCCCACATGGAGGTGTGCACACTGAACTGTTAGATTGAGTGTGTCCACATGGATGTGTGTACACTGAACTGTTAGATTGAGTTTGTCCACATGGAGGTGTGCACCCTGAAATGTTAGAATGAGTGTGTCCACATGGAAGTGTGCACACTGAACTGTTAGAATGAGTGTGCCCACATGGAGGTGTGCACACTGAACTGTTAGAATGAGTGTGTCCACATGGAGGTGTGCACACTGAACTGTTAGAATTAGTGTATCCCTGTGGAGATGTGCACTGTGAACTGTTAGAATGAGTGTGTCCACATGGAGGTGTGCACACTGAACTGTTAGAATGAGTGTGTCCACATGGAGGTGTGCACACTGAACTGTTAGAATATGTCCACATGGAGGTGTGCACACTGTATTGTTAGAATGAGTGTGTCCACATGGAGGTGTGCACACTGAACTGTTAGAATGAGTGTGTCCCTGTGGAGGTGTGCACACTAAACTGTTAGAATGAGTGGGTCCACATGGAGGTGTGCACACTGAACTGTTAGAATGAGTGTGCCCACATGGAGTTGTGTACACTGAACTGTTAGAATGATTGTGTCCACATGGAGGTGTGCACACTGAACTGTTAGAATGACTCTGTCCACATGGAGGTGTGCACACTGATCTGTTAGAATTAGTGTGTCCCTGTGGAGGTGTGCACACTGAACTGTTAGAATGAGTGTGTCCACAATGAGGTGTGCACACTGAACTTTTAGAATGAGTGTGCCCACATGGAGGTGTGCACACTGAACTGTTAGAATGAGTGTGTCCACATGGAGGTGTGCACACTGAACTTTTAGAATGAGTGTGCCCACATGTTTGTGTGCACACTGAACTGTTAGAATATGTCCACATGGAGGTGAGCACACTGTATTGTTAGAATGAGTGTATCAACATGGAGGTGTGCACACTGAACTGTTAAAATGAGTGTGTCCACATGGAAGTGTGTACATTGAGCTGTTAGATTGAGTGTGTCCACATGGAGGTGTGCACACTGAACTGTTAGAATGAGTGTGTCCACATGGAGGTGTGTACACTGAACTGTTAGATTGAGTGTGTCCACATGGAAGTGTGCACACTGAACTGTTAGAATGAGTGTGCCCACATGGAGGTGTGTACACTGAACTGTTAGAATGAGTGTGCCCACATGGAGGTGTGCACACTGAACTGTTAGAATGAGTGTGTCCACATGGAGGTGTGCACACTGAACTGATAGAATGAGTGTGTCCACATGGAGGTGTGCACACTGAACTGTTAGAATGAGTGTGTCCACATGGAGGTGTGCACACTGAACTGTTAGAATGAGTGTGCCCACATGGAGGTGTGCACACTGAACTGTTAGAATGAGTGTGCTCACATGGAGGTTGCACACTGAACTGAAAGAATGAGTGTGTCCACGTGGAAGTGTGCACACTGAACTGTTAGAATGAGTGTGTCCACATGGAGGTGTGCACAATGAATTGTTAGAATGACTGTGTCCACAATGGGTGTGCACACTGAACTGTTAGAATGAGTGTGCCCACATGGAGGTGTGCACACTGAACTGTTAGAATTAGTCTATCCCTGTGGAGATGTGCACACTGAACTGTTAGAATGAGTGTGTCCACATGGAGGTGTGAACACTGAACTGTTAGAATGAGTGTGTCCACATGGAGTTGTGCACACTGAACTGTTAGAATATGTCCACATGGAGGTGTGCACACTGTATTGTTAGAATGAGTGTGTCCACATGGAGGTGTGCACACTGAACTTTTAGAATGAGTGTGTCCACATGGAGGTGTGCACACTGAACTGTTAGAATGAGTGTGTCCACATGGAGGTGTGCACACTGAATTGTTAGAATGAGTGTGTCCACATGGAGGTGTGCACACTGAACTGTTAGAATGAGTGTGCCCACATGGAGGTGTGCACACTGAACTGTTAGAATGAGTGTGCTCACATGGAGGTTGCACACTGAACTGTTAGAATGAGTGTGTCCACGTGGAAGTGTGCACACTGAACTGTTAGAATGAGTGTGTCCATATGGAGGTGTGCACAATGAATTGTTAGAATGACTGTGTCCACAATTTGTGTGCACACTGAACTGTTAGAATGACTGTGCCCACATGGAGGTGTGCACACTGAACTGTTAGAATGAGTGTGTCCCTGTGGAGGTGTGCACACTGAACTGTTAGAATGAGTGTGTACACATGGAGGTGTCCACACTGAACTGTTAGAATGAGTGTGTCCACATGGGGGTGTGCACATTGAACTGTTAGAATGAGTGTGTCCCTGTGGAGGTGTGCACACTAAACTGTTAGAATGAGTGTGTCCACATGGAGGTGTGCACTCTGAACTGTTAGAATGAGTGTGTCCCTGCGGAATTGTGCACACTGAACTGTTAGAATGAGTGTGTACACATGGAGGTGTCCACACTGAACTGTTAGAATGAGTGTGTCCACATGGGGGTGTGCACACTGAACTGTTAGAATGAGTGTGTCCCTGTGGAGGTGTGCACACTGAACTGTTAGAATGAGTGTGTCCACAATGAGGTGTGCACACTGAACTTTTAGAATGAGTGTGCCCACATGGAGGTGTGCACACTGAACTGTTAGAATGAGTGTGTCCACATGGAGGTGTGCACACTGAACTTTTAGAATGAGTGTGCCCACATGTTTGTGTGCACACTGAACTGTTAGAATATGTCCACATGGAGGTGAGCACACTGTATTGTTAGAATGAGTGTATCAACATGGAGGTGTGCACACTGAACTGTTAAAATGAGTGTGTCCACATGGAAGTGTGTACATTGAGCTGTTAGATTGAGTGTGTCCACATGGAGGTGTGCACACTGAACTGTTAGAATGAGTGTGTCCACATGGAGGTGTGTACACTGAACTGTTAGATTGAGTGTGTCCACATGGAAGTGTGCACACTGAACTGTTAGAATGAGTGTGCACACATGGAGGTGTGTACACTGAACTGTTAGAATGAGTGTGCCCACATGGAGGTGTGCACACTGAACTGTTAGAATTAGTCTATCCCTGTGGAGATGTGCACACTGAACTGTTAGAATGAGTGTGTCCACATGGAGGTGTGAACACTGAACTGTTAGAATGAGTGTGTCCACATGGAGTTGTGAACACTGAACTGTTAGAATATGTCCACATGGAGGTGTGCACACTGTATTGTTAGAATGAGTGTGTCCACATGGAGGTGTGCACACTGAACTGTTAGAATGAGTGTGTCCACATGGAGGTGTGCACACTGAACTGTTAGAATGAGTGTGTCCACATGGAGGTGTGCACACTGAAATGTTAGAATGAGTGTGTCCACATGGAGGTGTGCACACTGAACTGTTAGAATGAGTGTGCCCACATGGAGGTGTGCACACTGAACTGTTAGAATGAGTGTGTCCCTGTGGAGGTGTGCACACTGAACTGTTAGAATGAGTGTGTCCACATGGAGGTGTGAACACTGAACTGTTAGAATGAGTGTGTCCACATGGAGTTGTGCACACTGAACTGTTAGAATATGTCCACATGGAGGTGTGCACACTGAACTGTTAGAATGAGTGTGCCCACATGGAGGTGTGCACACTGAACTGTTAGAATGAGTGTGCTCACATGGAGGTTGCACACTGAACTGAAAGAATGAGTGTGTCCACGTGGAAGTGTGCACATTGAACTGTTAGAATGAGTGTGTCCACATGGAGATGTGCACAATGAATTGTTCGAATGACTGTGTCCACAATGGGTGTGCACACTGAACTGTTAGAATGAGTGTGCCCACATGGAGGTGTGCACACTGAACTGTTAGAATTAGTCTATCCCTGTGGAGATGTGCACACTGAACTGTTAGAATGAGTGTGTCCACATGGAGGTGTGAACACTGAACTGTTAGAATGAGTGTGTCCACATGGAGTTGTGCACACTGAACTGTTAGAATATGTCCACATGGAGGTGTGCACACTGTATTGTTAGAATGAGTGTGTCCAAATGGAGGTGTGCACACTGAACTTTTAGAATGAGTGTGTCCACATGGAGGTGTGCACACTGAACTGTTAGAATGAGTGTGTCCACATGGAGGTGTGCACACTGAATTGTTAGAATGAGTGTGTCCACATGGAGGTGTGCACACTGAACTGTTAGAATGAGTGTGCCCACATGGAGGTGTGCACACTGAACTGTTAGAATGAGTGTGCTCACATGGAGGTTGCACACTGAACTGATAGAATGAGTGTGTCCACGTGGAAGTGTGCACACTGAACTGTTAGAATGAGTGTGTCCACATGGAGGTGTGCACAATGAATTGTTAGAATGACTGTGTCCACAATGGGTGTGCACACTGAACTGTTAGAATGACTGTGCCCACATGGAGGTGTGCACACTGAACTGTTAGAATGAGTGTGTCCCTGTGGAGGTGTGCACACTGAACTGTTAGAATGAGTGTGTACACATGGAGGTGTCCACACTGAACTGTTAGAATGAGTGTGTCCACATGGGGGTGTGCACATTGAACTGTTAGAATGAGTGTGTCCCTGTGGAGGTGTGCACACTGAACTGTTAGAATGAGTGTGTCCACATGGAGGTGTTCACACTGAACTGTTAGAATGAGTGTGTCCCTGCGGAATTGTGCACACTGAACTGTTAGAATGAGTGTGTACACATGGAGGTGTCCACACTGAACTGTTAGAATGAGTGTGTCCACATGGGGGTGTGCACACTGAACTGTTAGAATGAGTGTGTCCCTGTGGACGTGTGCACACTGAACTGTTAGAATGAGTGTGTCCACATGGAGGTGTGCACACTGAACTGTTAGAATGAGTGTGTCAACATGGAGGTGTGCACACTGAACTGTTAGAATGAGTGTGTTAACATGGAGGTGTGCACACTGAACTGTTAGAATGAGTGTATCCACATGGAGGTGTGCACACTAAACTGTTAGAATGAGTGTGTCCACATGGAGGTGTGCACACTGAACTGTTAGAATGATTGTGCCCATATGGAGGTGTGCACACTGAACTGTTAGAATGAGTGTGTCCACATGGAGGTGTGCACACTGAATTGTTAGAATGAGTGTGTCCACATGGAGGTGTGCACACTGAACTGTTACAATGAGTGTGCCCACATGGAGGTGTGCACAGTGAACTGTTAGAATGAGTGTGCCCACATGGAGGAGTGCACACTGAACTGTTAGAATCTGTCCACATTGAGGTGTGCACACTGAACTGTTAGAATGAGTGTGTCAACATGGAGGTGTGCACACTGAACTGTTAGAATGAGTGTGTCCACATGGAAGTGTGCACACTGAACTGTTAGAATGAGTGTGTCCACATGGAGGTGTGCACACTGAACTGTTAGAATGATTGTGCCCATATGGAGGTGTGCACACTGAACTGTTAGAATGAGTGTGTCCACATGGAGGTGTGCACACTGAATTGTTAGAATGAGTGTGTCCACATGGAGGTGTGCACACTGAACTGTTACAATGAGTGTGCCCACATGGAGGTGTGCACAGTGAACTGTTAGAATGAGTGTGCCCACATGGAGGAGTGCACACTGAACTGTTAGAATCTGTCCACATTGAGGTGTGCACACTGAACTGTTAGAATGAGTGTGTCAACATGGAGGTGTGCACACTGAACTGTTAGAATGAGTGTGTCCACATGGAAGTGTGCACACTGAACTGTTAGAATGAGTGTGTCCACATGGAGGTGTGCACACTGAACTGTTAGAACGAGTGTGTCCACATGGAGGTGTGCACACTGAACTGTTAGAATGAGTGTGTCCACATGGAGGTGTGCACACTGAACTGTTAAAATGAGTGTGTCCACATGGAGGTGTGCACACTGAACTGTTAGAATGAGTGTGTACACATGGAGGTGTCCACACTGAACTGTTAGAATGAGTGTGTCCACATGGGGGTGTGCACACTGAACTGTTAGAATGAGTGTGTCCCTGTGGACGTGTGCACACTGAACTGTTAGAATGAGTGTGTCCACATGGAGGTGTGCACACTGAACTGTTAGAATGAGTGTGTCAACATGGAGGTGTGCACACTGAACTGTTAGAATGAGTGTGTTAACATGGAGGTGTGCACACTGAACTGTTAGAATGAGTGTATCCACATGGAGGTGTGCACACTAAACTGTTAGAATGAGTGTGTCCACATGGAGGTGTGCACACTGAACTGTTAGAATGATTGTGCCCATATGGAGGTGTGCACACTGAAGTGTTAGAATGAGTGTGTCCACATGGAGGTGTGCACACTGAACTGTTAGAATGAGTGTATCCCTGTGGAGGTGTGCACACTGAACTGTTAGAATGAGTGTGTCCACATGGAGGTGTGCACACTGAATTGTTAGAATGAGTGTGTCCACATGGAGGTGTGCACACTGAACTGTTACAATGAGTGTGCCCACATGGAGGTGTGCACAGTGAACTGTTAGAATGAGTGTGCCCACATGGAGGAGTGCACACTGAACTGTTAGAATCTGTCCACATTGAGGTGTGCACACTGAACTGTTAGAATGAGTGTGTCAACATGGAGGTGTGCACACTGAACTGTTAGAATGAATGTGTCCACATGGAAGTGTGCACACTGAACTGTTAGAATGAGTGTGTCCACATGGAGGTGTGCACACTGAACTGTTAGAACGAGTGTGTCCACATGGAGGTGTGCACACTGAACTGTTAGAATTAGTGTATCCCTGTGGAGATGTGCACACTGAACTGTTAGAATGAGTGTGTCCACATGGAGGTGTGCACACTGAACTGTTAAAATGAGTGTGTCCACATGGAGGTGTGCACACTGAACTGTTAGAATATGTCCACATGAAGGTGTGCACACTGTATTGTTATAAAGAGTGTGTCCACATGGAGGTGTGCACACTGAACTGTTAGAATGAGTCTTTCCCTGTGGAGGTGTGTACACTGAACTGTTAGAATGAGTGTGTCCACATGGAGGTGTGCACACTGAACTGTTAGTATGAGTGTGTCCACATGGAGGTGTGCGCACTGAACTGTTAGAATGAGTGTGCCCACATGGAGGTGTGCACACTGAACTGTTAGAATGAGTGTGCCCACATGGTGGTGTCCACACTGTTCTGTTAGAATGAGTATGCCCCCATGGAGGTGTGCTCACTGAACTGTTAGAATGAGTATGCCCACATGGAGGTGTGCACACTGAACTGTTAAAATGAGTGTGTCCACATGGAGGTGTGCACACTGAACTTTTAGAATGAGTGTGCCCACATGTTTGTGTGCACACTGAACTGTTAGAATATGTCCACATGGAGGTGTGCACACTTTATTGTTAGAATGAGTGTATCCACATGGAGGTGTGCACACTGAACTGTTAAAATGAGTGTGTCCACATGGAAGTGTGTACATTGAGCTGTTAGATTGAGTGTGTCCACATGGAGGTGTGCACACTGAACTGTTAGAATGAGTGTGTCCACATGGAGGTGTGTACACTGAACTGTTAGATTGAGTGTGTCCACATGGAAGTGTGCACACTGAACTGTTAGAATGAGTGTGCCCACATGGAGTTGTGTACACTGAACTGTTAGAATGAGTGTGCCCACATGGAGGTGTGCACACTGAACTGTTAGAATTTGTCTATCCCTGTGGAGATGTGCACACTGAACTGTTAGAATGAGTGTGTCCACATGGAGGTGTGAACACTGAACTGTTAGAATGAGTGTGTCCACATGGAGGTGTGCACACTGAACTGTTAGAATATGTCCACATGGAGGTGTTCACACTGAACTGTTAGAAAGATTGTGTCAACATGGAGGTGTGCACACTGAACTGTTAGAATGAGTGTGTCCACATGGAGGTGTGCACACTGAACTGTTAGAATGAGTGTGTCCACATGGAGGTGTGCACACTGAACTGTTAGAATGAGTGTGTCCACATGGAGGTGTGCATTCTGAACTGTTAGAATGAGTGTGCCCACATGGAGGTGTGCACACTGAACTGTTAGAATGAGTGTGCTCACATGGAGGTTGCACACTGAACTGTTAGAATGAGTGTGTCCACGTGGAAGTGTGCACACTGAACTGTTAGAATGAGTGTGTCCACATGGAGGTGTGCACAATGAATTGTTAGAATGACTGTGTCCACAATGAGGTGTGCACACTGAACTGTTAGAATGACTGTGCCCACATGGAGGTTGGAACACTGAACTGTTAGAATGAGTGTGTCCCTGTGGAGGTGTGCACACTGAACTGTTAGAATGAGTGTGTACACATGGAGGTGTCCACACTGAACTGTTAGAATGAGTGTGTCCACATGGGGGTGTGCACACTGAACTGTTAGAATGAGTGTGTCGCTGTGGAGGTGTGCACACTGAACTGTTAGAATGAGTGTGTCCACATGGAGGTGTGCACACTGAACTGTTAGAATGAGTGTGCCCACATGGAGTTGTGTACACTGAACTGTTAGAATGATTGTGTCCACATGGAGGTGTGCTCACTGAACTGTTAGAATGACTGTGTCCACATGGAGGTGTGCACACTGAACTGTTAGAATGAGTGTGTCCCTGTGGACGTGTGCACACTGAACTGTTAGAATGAGTGTGTCCCTGTGGACGTGTGCACACTGAACTGTTAGAATGAGTGTGTCCACATGGAGGTGTGCACACTGAACTGTTAGAATGAGTGTGTTAACATGGAGGTGTGCACACTGAACTGTTAGAATGAGTGTGCCCACATGGAGGTGTGCACACTGAACTGTTAGATTGAGTGTGTCCACATGGATGTGTGTACACTGAACTGTTAGATTGAGTTTGTCCACATGGAGGTGTGCACACTGAAATGTTAGAATGAGTGTGTCCACATGGAAGTGTGCACACTGAACTGTTAGAATGAGTGTGCCCACATGGAGGTGTGCACACTGAACTGTTAGAATGAGTGTGTCCACATGGAGGTGTGCACATTGAACTGTTAGAATTAGTGTATCCCTGTGGAGATGTGCACTGTGAACTGTTAGAATGATTGTGTCCACATGGAGGTGTGCACATTGAACTGTTAGAATGAGTGTGTCCACATGGAGTTGTGCACACTGAACTGTTAGAATATGTCCACATGGAGGTGTGCACACTGTATTGTTAGAATGAGTGTGTCCACATGGAGGTGTGCACACTGAACTGTTAGAATGAGTGTGTCCCTGTGGAGGTGTGCACACTGAACTGTTAGAATTAGTGTATCCCTGTGGAGATGTGCACAGTGAACTGTTAGAATGAGTGTGTCCACATGGAGGTGTGCACACTGAATTGTTAGAATGAGTGTGTCCACATGGAGGTGTGCACACTGAACTGTTAGAATGAGTGTGTCCACATGGAGGTGTGCACACTGAACTGTTAGAATGACTGTGCCCACATGGAGGTGTGCACACTGAACTGATAGAATGAGTGTGTCCACATAGAGGTGTGCACACTGAAGTGTTAGAATGAGTGTATACCTGTGGAGGTGTGCACACTGAACTGTTAGAATGAGTGTGTCCAAATGGAGGTGTGCACACTGAACTGTTAAAATGAGTGTGTCCACATGGAGGTGTGCACACTGAACTGTTAGAATGAGTGTATACCTGTGGAGGTGTGCACCCTGAACTGTTAGAAAGAGTGTGTCACATGGAGGTGTGCACACTGAACTATTAGAATGAGTGTGTCCACATGGAGGTGTGCACACTGAACTGTTAGAATGAGTGTGTCCACATGGAGGTGTGCACACTGAACTGTTAGAATGAGTGTGCTCACATGGAGGTTGCACACTGAACTGTTAGAATGAGTGTGTCCACGTGGAAGTGTGCACACTAAACTGTTAGAATGAGTGTGTCCACATGGAGGTGTGCACAATGAATTGTTAGAATGACTGTGTCCACATGGAGGTGTGCACACTGAACTGTTAGAATGACTGTGCCCACATGGAGGTGTGCACACTGAACTGTTAGAATGAGTGTGTCCCTGTGGAGGTGTGCACACTGAACTATTAGAATGAGTGTGTACACATGGAGGTGTCCACACTGAACTGTTAGAATGAGTGTGTCCACATGGAGGTGTGTACACTGAAATGTTAGATTGAGTGTGTCCACATGGAGGTGTGCACACTGAACTGTTAGAATGGGTGTGTCCACATGGAAGTGTGGACACTGAACTGTTAGAATGAGTGTGCCCACATGGAGGTGTGCACACTGAACTGTTAGAATGAGTGTGTCCACATGGAGGTGTGCACACTGAACTGTTAGAATTAGTGTATCCCTGTGGAGATGTGCACAGTGACCTGTTAGAATGAGTGTGCCCACATGGAGGTGTGCACACTGAACTGTTAGAATGAGTGTGTCCACATGGAGGTGTGCACACTGAACTGTTAGAATGAGTGTATCCCTGTAGAGGTGTGCACACTGAACTGTTAGAATGAGTGTGCCCACATGGAGGTGTGCACACTGAACTTTTAGAATCTGTCCACATTGAGGTGTGCACACTGAACTGTTAGAATGAGTGTGCCCACATGGAGGTGTGCACACTGAACTGTTAGAATGAGTGTGTCCACATGGAAGTGTGCACACTGAACTGTTAGAATGAGTTGCCCACATGGAGGTGTGCACACTGAACTGTTATAATGAGTGTTTCCACATGGAGGTGTGCACACTGAACTGTTAGAATGAGTGTGTCCACATGGAGGTGTGCACACTGAACTGTTAGAATGAGTGTGTCCACATGGAGGTGTGCACCCTGAACTGTTAGAATGAGTGTGTCCACATGGAGGTGTGCACACTGAACTGTTAGAATGAGTGTGCCCATATGGAGGTGTGCACACTGAACTATTAGAATGAGTGTGTCCACATGGAGGTGTGCACACTGAACTGTTAGAATGAGTGTTTCCCTGTGGAGGTGTGTACACTGAACTGTTAGAATGAGTGTTTCCCTGTGGAGGTGTGTACACTGAACTGTTAAAATGAGTGTGTCCACATGGAGGTGTGCACACTGAACTGTTAGAATGATTGTGCCCACATGGAGGTGTGCACACTGAACTGTTAGAATGAGTGTGTCCACATGGACGTGTGCACACTGAACTGTTAGAATGAGTATGCCCACATGGAGGTGTGCACACTGAACTGTTAGAATTAGTGTATCCCTGTGGAGATGTGCACAGTGACCTGTTAGAATGAGTGTGTCCACATGGAGGTGTGAACACTGAACTGTTAGAATATGTCCACATGGAGGTGTGCACACTATATTGTTAGAATGAGTGTGTCCCTGTGGAGGTGTACACACTGAACTGTTAGAATGAGTGTGTCCACATGGAGGTGTGCACACTGAACTGTTAGAATGAGTGTGTCCACATGGAGGTGTGCACACTGAACTGTTTGAATGAGTGTGTCCACATGAAGGTGTGCACACTGAACTGTTAGAATGATTGTGCCCACATGGAGGTGTGCACACTGAACTGTTAGAATGAGTGTGTCCACATGGAGGTGTGCACACTGAACTGTTAGAATGAGTGTATCCCTGTGGAGGTGTGCACACTGAACTGTTAGAATGAGTGTGTCCACATGGAGGTGTGCACACTGAACTATTAGAATGAGTGTGTCCACATGGAAATGTGCACACTGAACTGTTAGAATGAGTGTGCCCACATGGACGTGTGCACACTGAACTGTTAGAATGAGTGTGCCCACATGGTGGTGTGCACACTGTTCTGTTAGAATGAGTATGCCCACATGGAGGTGTGCACACTGAACTGTTAGAATGAGTGTGCCCACATGGAGGTGTGCACACTGAACTTTTAGAATCTGTCCACATTGAGGTGTGCACACTGAACTGTTAGAATGAGTGTGCCCACATGAAGGTGTGCACACTGAACTGTTAGAATGAGTGTGTCCACATGGAAGTGTGCACACTGAACTGTTAGAATGAGTGTGCCCACATGGAGGTGTGCACACTGAACTGTTAGAATGAGTGTGTCCACATGGAGGTGTGCACACTGAACTGTTAGAATTAGTGTATACCTGTGGAGATGTGCACACTGAACTGTTAGAATGAGTGTGTCCACATGGAGGTGTGCACACTGAACTGTTAAAATGAGTGTGTCCACATGGAAGTGTGCACACTGAACTGTTAGAATATGTCCACATGGAGGTGTGCACACTGTATTGTTATAATGAGTGTGTCCACATGGATGTGTGCACACTTAACTGTTAGAATGAGTGTGTCCACATGGAGGTGTGCACACTGAACTGTTAGAATGAGTGTGTCCACATGGAGGTGTGCACCCTGAACTGTTAGAATGAGTGTGTCCACATGGAGGTGTGCACACTGAACTGTTAGAATGAGTGTGCCCATATGGAGGTGTGCACACTGAACTATTAGAATGAGTGTGTCCACATGGAGGTGTGCACACTGAACTGTTAGAATGAGTGTTTCCCTGTGGAGGTGTGTACACTGAACTGTTAAAATGAGTGTGTCCACATGGAGGTGTGCACACTGAACTGTTAGAATGAGTGGGTGCACATGGAGTTGTGCACACTGAACTGTTAGAATGAGTGTGCCCACATGGTGGTGTGCACACTGTTCTGTTAGAATGAGTATGCTCACATGGAGGTGTGCACACTGAACTGTTAGAATGAGTGTGCCCACATGGAGGTGTGCACACTGAACTGTTAGAATGAGTGTGTCCACATGGAGGTGTGCACACTGAACTTTTAGAATGAGTGTATCCCTGTGGAGATGTGCACAGTGAACTGTTAGAATGAGTGTGTCCACATGGAGGTGTGCACACTGAACTGTTAGAATGAGTGTGTCCACATGGAGGTGTGCACAATGAACTGTTAGAATATGTCCACATGGAGGTGTGCACACTGTATTGTTAGAATGAGTGTGTCCACATGGAGGTGTGCACACTGAACTGTTAGAATGAGTGTGTTCACATGGAGGTGTGCACACTGAACTGTTAGAATGAGTGTGTCCACATGGAGGTGTGCACACTGAACTGTTAGAATGAGTGTGTCCACTTGGAGGTGTGCACACTGAACTGTTAGAATGATTGTGCCCACATGGAGGTGTGCACACTGAAGTGTTAAAATGAGTGTGTCCACATGGAGGTGTGCACACTGAACTGTTAGAATGAGTGTATCCCTGTGGAGGTGTGCACACTGAACTGTTAGAATGAGTGTGTCCACATGGAGGTGTGCACACTGAATTGTTAGAATGAGTGTGTCCACATGGAGGTGTGCACACTGAACTGTTAGAATGAGTGTGCCCACATGGAGGTGTGCACAGTGACCTGTTAGAATGAGTGTGTCCACATGGAGGTGTGCACACTGAACTGTTAGAATATGTCCACATGGAGGTGTGCACACTGTATTGTTAGAATGAGTGTGTCCCTGTGGAGGTGTACACACTGAACTGTTAGAATGAGTGTGTCCACATGGAGGTGTGCACACTGAACTGTTAGAATGAGTGTGTCCACATGGAGGTGTGCACACTGAACTGTTAGAATGAGTGTGTCCACATGGAGGTGTGCACACTGAACTGTTAGAATGAGTGTATCCCTGTGGAGGTGTGCACACTGAACTGTTAGAATGAGTGTGCCCACATGGAGGTGTGCACACTGAACTTTTAGAATCTGTCCACATTGAGGTGTGCACACTGAACTGTTAGAATGAGTGTGCCCACATGGAGGTGTGCACACTGAACTGTTAGAATGAGTGTGTCCACATGGAGGTGTGCACACTGAACTGTTAGAATGAGTGTGCCCACATGGAGGTGTGCACACTGAACTGTTATAATGAGTGTTTCCACATGGAGGTGTGCACACTGAACTGTTAGAATGAGTGTGTCCACATGGAGGTGTGCACACTGAACTGTTAGAATGAGTGTGTCCACATGGAGGTGTGCACCCTGAACTGTTAGAATGAGTGTGTCCACATGGAGGTGTGCACACTGAACTGTTAGAATGAGTGTGCCCATATGGAGGTGTGCACACTGAACTATTAGAATGAGTGTGTCCACATGGAGGTGTGCACACTGAACTGTTAGAATGAGTGTTTCCCTGTGGAGGTGTGTACATTGAACTGTTAAAATGAGTGTGTCCACATGGAGGTGTGCACACTGAACTGTTAGAATGAGTGTGTGCACATGGAGGTGTGCACACTGAACTGTTAGAATGAGTGTGCCCACATGGTGGTGTGCACACTGTTCTGTTAGAATGAGTATGCCCACATGGAGGTGTGCACACTGAACTGTTAGAATTAGTGTATCCCTGTGGAGATGTGCACAGTGACCTGTTAGAATGAGTGTGTCCACATGGAGGTGTGCTCACTGAACTGTTAGAATATGTCCACATGGAGGTGTGCACACTATATTGTTAGAATGAGTGTGTCCCTGTGGAGGTGTACACACTGAACTGTTAGAATGAGTGTGTCCACATGGAGGTGTGCACACTGAACTGTTAGAATGAGTGTGTCCACATGGAGGTGTGCACACTGAACTGTTAGAATGAGTGTGTCCACATGAAGGTGTGCACACTGAACTGTTAGAATGAGTGTGTCCACATGGAGGTGTGCACATTGAACTGTTAGAATGAGTGTATCCCTGTGGAGGTGTGCACACTGAACTGTTAGAATGAGTGTGCCCACATGGAGGTGTGCACACTGAACTTTTAGAATCTGTCCACATTGAGGTGTGCACACTGAACTGTTAGAATGAGTGTGCCCACATGAAGGTGTGCACACTGAACTGTTAGAATGAGTGTGTCCACATGGAAGTGTGCACACTGAACTGTTAGAATGAGTGTGCCCACATGGAGGTGTGCACACTGAACTGTTAGAATGAGTGTGTCCACATGGAGGTGTGCACACTGAACTGTTAGAATTAGTGTATACCAGTGGAGATGTGCACACTGAACTGTTAGAATGAGTGTGTCCACATGGAGGTGTGCACACTGAACTGTTAAAATGAGTGTGTCCACATGGAAGTGTGCACACTGAACTGTTAGAATATGTCCACATGGAGGTGTGCACACTGTATTGTTATAATGAGTGTGTCCACATGGATGTGTGCACACTTAACTGTTAGAATGAGTGTGTCCACATGGAGGTGTGCACACTGAACTGTTAGAATGAGTGTGTCCACATGGAGGTGTGCACCCTGAACTGTTAGAATGAGTGTGTCCACATGGAGGTGTGCACACTGAACTGTTAGAATGAGTGTGCCCATATGGAGGTGTGCACACTGAACTATTAGAATGAGTGTGTCCACATGGAGGTGTGCACACTGAACTGTTAGAATGAGTGTTTCCCTGTGGAGGTGTGTACACTGAACTGTTAAAATGAGTGTGTCCACATGGAGGTGTGCACACTGAACTGTTAGAATGAGTGGGTGCACATGGAGGTGTGCACACTGAACTGTTAGAATGAGTGTGCCCACATGGTGGTGTGCACACTGTTCTGTTAGAATGAGTATGCTCACATGGAGGTGTGCACACTGAACTGTTAGAATGAGTGTGCCCACATGGAGGTGTGCACACTGAACTGTTAGAATGAGTGTGTCCACATGGAGGTGTGCACACTGAACTTTTAGAATGAGTGTATCCCTGTGGAGATGTGCACAGTGAACTGTTAGAATGAGTGTGTCCACATGGAGGTGTGCACACTGAACTGTTAGAATGAGTGTGTCCACATGGAGGTGTGCACAATGAACTGTTAGAATATGTCCACATGGAGGTGTGCACACTGTATTGTTAGAATGAGTGTGTCCACATGGAGGTGTGCACACTGAACTGTTAGAATGAGTGTGTTCACATGGAGGTGTGCACACTGAACTGTTAGAATGAGTGTGTCCACATGGAGGTGTGCACACTGAACTGTTAGAATGAGTGTGTCCACTTGGAGGTGTGCACACTGAACTGTTAGAATGATTGTGCCCACATGGAGGTGTGCACACTGAAGTGTTAAAATGAGTGTGTCCACATGGAGGTGTGCACACTGAACTGTTAGAATGAGTGTATCCCTGTGGAGGTGTGCACACTGAACTGTTAGAATGAGTGTGTCCACATGGAGGTGTGCACACTGAATTGTTAGAATGAGTGTGTCCACATGGAGGTGTGCACACTGAACTGTTAGAATGAGTGTGCCCACATGGAGGTGTGCACAGTGACCTGTTAGAATGAGTGTGTCCACATGGAGGTGTGCACACTGAACTGTTAGAATATGTCCACATGGAGGTGTGCACACTGTATTGTTAGAATGAGTGTGTCCCTGTGGAGGTGTACACACTGAACTGTTAGAATGAGTGTGTCCACATGGAGGTGTGCACACTGAACTGTTAGAATGAGTGTGTCCACATGGAGGTGTGCACACTGAACTGTTAGAATGAGTGTGTCCACATGGAGGTGTGCACACTGAACTGTTAGAATGAGTGTATCCCTGTGGAGGTGTGCACACTGAACTGTTAGAATGAGTGTGCCCACATGGAGGTGTGCACACTGAACTTTTAGAATCTGTCCACATTGAGGTGTGCACACTGAACTGTTAGAATGAGTGTGCCCACATGGAGGTGTGCACACTGAACTGTTAGAATGAGTGTGTCCACATGGAGGTGTGCACACTGAACTGTTAGAATGAGTGTGCCCACATGGAGGTGTGCACACTGAACTGTTATAATGAGTGTTTCCACATGGAGGTGTGCACACTGAACTGTTAGAATGAGTGTGTCCACATGGAGGTGTGCACACTGAACTGTTAGAATGAGTGTGTCCACATGGAGGTGTGCACCCTGAACTGTTAGAATGAGTGTGTCCACATGGAGGTGTGCACACTGAACTGTTAGAATGAGTGTGCCCATATGGAGGTGTGCACACTGAACTATTAGAATGAGTGTGTCCACATGGAGGTGTGCACACTGAACTGTTAGAATGAGTGTTTCCCTGTGGAGGTGTGTACATTGAACTGTTAAAATGAGTGTGTCCACATGGAGGTGTGCACACTGAACTGTTAGAATGAGTGTGTGCACATGGAGGTGTGCACACTGAACTGTTAGAATGAGTGTGCCCACATGGTGGTGTGCACACTGTTCTGTTAGAATGAGTATGCCCACATGGAGGTGTGCACACTGAACTGTTAGAATTAGTGTATCCCTGTGGAGATGTGCACAGTGACCTGTTAGAATGAGTGTGTCCACATGGAGGTGTGCACACTGAACTGTTAGAATATGTCCACATGGAGGTGTGCACACTATATTGTTAGAATGAGTGTGTCCCTGTGGAGGTGTACACACTGAACTGTTAGAATGAGTGTGTCCACATGGAGGTGTGCACACTGAACTGTTAGAATGAGTGTGTCCACATGGAGGTGTGCACACTGAACTGTTAGAATGAGTGTGTCCACATGAAGGTGTGCACACTGAACTGTTAGAATGAGTGTGTCCACATGGAGGTGTGCACATTGAACTGTTAGAATGAGTGTATCCCTGTGGAGGTGTGCACACTGAACTGTTAGAATGAGTGTGCCCACATGGAGGTGTGCACACTGAACTTTTAGAATCTGTCCACATTGAGGTGTGCACACTGAACTGTTAGAATGAGTGTGCCCACATGGAGGTGTGCACACTGAACTGTTAGAATGAGTGTGTCCACATGGAGGTGTGCACACTGAACTGTTAGAATGAGTGTGCCCACATGGAGGTGTGCACACTGAACTGTTATAATGAGTGTTTCCACATGGAGGTGTGCACACTGAACTGTTAGAATGAGTGTGTCCACATGGAGGTGTGCACACTGAACTGTTAGAATGAGTGTGTCCACATGGAGGTGTGCACCCTGAACTGTTAGAATGAGTGTGTCCACATGGAGGTGTGCACACTGAACTGTTAGAATGAGTGTGCCCATATGGAGGTGTGCACACTGAACTATTAGAATGAGTGTGTCCACATGGAGGTGTGCACACTGAACTGTTAGATTGAGTGTTTCCCTGTGGAGGTGTGTACACTGAACTGTTAAAATGAGTGTGTCCACATGGAGGTGTGCACACTGAACTGTTAGAATGAGTGTGTGCACATGGAGGTGTGCACACTGTTCTGTTAGAATGAGTATGCCCACATGGAGGTGTGCACACTGAACTGTTAGAATTAGTGTATCCCTGTGGAGATGTGCACAGTGACCTGTTAGAATGAGTGTGTCCACATGGAGGTGTGCACACTGAACTGTTAGAATATGTCCAATGGAGGTGTGCACACTATATTGTTAGAATGAGTGTGTCCCTGTGGAGGTGTACACACTGAACTGTTAGAATGAGTGTGTCCACATGGAGGTGTGCACACTGAACTGTTAGAATGAGTGTGTCCACATGGAGGTGTGCACACTGAACTGTTAGAATGAGTGTGTCCACATGAAGGTGTGCACACTGAACTGTTAGAATGATTGTGCCCACATGGAGGTGTGCACACTGAACTGTTAGAATGAGTGTGTCCACATGGTGGTGTGCACACTGAACTGTTAGAATGAGTGTATCCCTGTGGAGGTGTGCACACTGAACTGTTAGAATGAGTGTGTCCACATGGAGGTGTGCACACTGAACTATTAGAATGAGTGTGTCCACATGGAAATGTGCACACTGAACTGTTAGAATGAGTGTGCCCACATGGAGGTGTGCACACTGAACTGTTAGAATGAGTGTGCCCACATGGTGGTGTGCACACTGTTTTGTTAGAATGAGTATGCCCACATGGAGGTGTGCACACTGAACTGTTAGAATGAGTGTGCCCACATGGAGGTGTGCACTCTGAACTTTTAGAATCTGTCCACATTGAGGTGTGCACACTGAACTGTTAGAATGAGTGTGCCCACATGGAGGTGTGCACACTGAACTGTTAGAATGAGTGTGTCCACATGGAAGTGTGCACACTGAACTGTTAGAATGAGTGTGCCCACATGGAGGTGTGCACACTGAACTGTTAGAATGAGTGTGTCCACATGGAGGTGTGCACACTGAACTGTTAGAATTAGTGTATACCTGTGGAGATGTGCACACTGAACTGTTAGAATGAGTGTGTCCACATGGAGGTGTGCACACTGAACTGTTAAAATGAGTGTGTCCACATGGAGGTGTGCACACTGAACTGTTAGAATATGTCCACATGGAGGTGTGCACACTGTATTGTTATAATGAGTGTGTCCACATGGATGTGTGCACACTTAACTGTTAGAATGAGTGTGTCCACATGGAGGTGTGCACACTGAACTGTTAGAATGAGTGTGTCCACATGGAGGTGTGCACCCTGAACTGTTAGAATGAGTGTGTCCACATGGAGGTGTGCACACTGAACTGTTAGAATGAGTGTGCCCATATGGAGGTGTGCACACTGAACTATTAGAATGAGTGTGTCCACATGGAGGTGTGCACACTGAACTGTTAGAATGAGTGTTTCCCTGTGGAGGTGTGTACACTGAACTGTTAAAATGAGTGTGTCCACATGGAGGTGTGCACACTGAACTGTTAGAATGAGTGTGTCCACATGGAGGTGTGCACACTGAACTGTTAGAATGAGTGTGCCCAATGGAGGTGTGCACACTGAACTAATAGAATGAGTGTGTCCACATGGAGGTGTGCACACTGAACTGTTAGAATGAGTGTTTCCCTGTGGAGGTGTGTACACTGAACTGTTAAAATGAGTGTGTCCACATGGAGGTGTGCACACTGAACTGTTAGAATGAGTGTGTCCACATGGAGGTGTGCACACTGAACTGTTAGAATGAGTGTGTCCACATGGAAATGTGCACACTGAACTGTTAGAATGAGTGTGCCCACATGGAGGTGTGCACACTGAACTGTTAGAATGAGTGTGCCCACATGGTGGTGTGCACACTGTTTTGTTAGAATGAGTATGCCCACATGGAGGTGTGCACACTGAACTGTTAGAATGAGTGTGCCCACATGGAGGTGTGCACTCTGAACTTTTAGAATCTGTCCACATTGAGGTGTGCACACTGAACTGTTAGAATGAGTGTGCCCACATGGAGGTGTGCACACTGAACTGTTAGAATGAGTGTGTCCACATGGAAGTGTGCACACTGAACTGTTAGAATGAGTGTGCCCACATGGAGGTGTGCACACTGAACTGTTAGAATGAGTGTGTCCACATGGAGGTGTGCACACTGAACTGTTAGAATTAGTGTATACCTGTGGAGATGTGCACACTGAACTGTTAGAATGAGTGTGTCCACATGGAGGTGTGCACACTGAACTGTTAAAATGAGTGTGTCCACATGGAGGTGTGCACACTGAACTGTTAGAATATGTCCACATGGAGGTGTGCACACTGTATTGTTATAATGAGTGTGTCCACATGGATGTGTGCACACTTAACTGTTAGAATGAGTGTGTCCACATGGAGGTGTGCACACTGAACTGTTAGAATGAGTGTGTCCACATGGAGGTGTGCACCCTGAACTGTTAGAATGAGTGTGTCCACATGGAGGTGTGCACACTGAACTGTTAGAATGAGTGTGCCCATATGGAGGTGTGCACACTGAACTATTAGAATGAGTGTGTCCACATGGAGGTGTGCACACTGAACTGTTAGAATGAGTGTTTCCCTGTGGAGGTGTGTACACTGAACTGTTAGAATGAGTGTGTCCACATGGAGGTGTGCACACTGAACTGTTAGAATGAGTGTGTGCACATGGAGGTGTGCACACTGAACTGTTAGAATGAGTGTGCCCATATGGAGGTGTGCACACTGAACTATTAGAATGAGTGTGTCCACATGGAGGTGTGCACACTGAACTGTTAGAATGAGTGTTTCCCTGTGGAGGTGTGTACACTGAACTGTTAAAATGAGTGTGTCCACATGGAGGTGTGCACACTGAACTGTTAGAATGAGTGTGTCCACATGGAGGTGTGCACACTGAACTGTTAGAATGATTGTGTCCACATGGAGGTGTGCACACTGAACTGTTAGAATGATTGTGCCCACATGGAGGTGTGCACACTGAAGTGTTAAAATGAGTGTGTCCACATTGAGGTGTGCACACTGAACTGTTAGAATGAGTGTATCCCTGTGGAGGTGTGCACACTGAACTGTTAGAATGAGTGTGTCCACATGGAGGTGTGCACACTGAATTGTTAGAATGAGTGTGTCCACATGGAGGTGTGCACACTGAACTGTTAGAATGAGTGTGCCCACATGGAGGTGTGCACAGTGAACTGTTAGAATGAGTGTGCCCACATGGTGGTGTGCACACTTTTCTGTTAGAATGAGTATGCCCACATGGAGGTGTGCACAGTGAACTGTTAGAATGATTGTGTCCACATGGAGGAGTGCACACTGAACTGTTAGAATCTGTACACATTGAGGTGTGCACACTGAACTGTTAGAATGAGTGTGTCAACATGGAGGTGTTCACACTGAACTGTTAGAATGAGTGTGTCCACATGGAAGTGTGCACACTGGACTGTTAGAATGAGTGTGCCCACATGGAGGTGTGCACACTGAACTGTTAGAATGAGTGTGTCCACATGGAGGTGTGCACACTGAACTGTTAGAATTCGTGTATCCCTGTGGAGATGTGCACACTGAACTGTTAGAATGAGTGTGTCCACATGGAGGTGTGCACACTGAACTGTTAAAATGAGTGTGTCCACATGGAGGTGTGCACACTGAACTCTTAGAATATGTCCACATGGAGGTGTGCACACTCTATTGTTATAATGAGTGTGTCCACATGGAGGTGTGCACACTGAACTGTTAGAATGAGTGTGCCCACATGGAGGTGTGCACACTGAACTGTTAGAATGAGTGTGTCCACATGGAGGTGTGCACACTGAACTTTTAGAATGAGTGTATCCCTGTGGAGATGTGCACAGTGAACTGTTAGAATGCGTGTGTCCACATGGAGGTGTGCACACTGAACTGTTAGAATGAGTGTGTCCACATGGAGGTGTGCACAATGAACTGTTAGAATATGTCCACATGGAGGTGTGCACACTGTATTGTTAGAATGAGTGTGTCCACATGGAGGTGTGCACACTGAACTGTTAGAATGAGTGTGTCCACATGGAGGTGTGCACACTGAACTGTTAGAATGAGTGTGTCCACATGGAAGTGTGCACACTGAACTGTTAGAATGAGTGTGTCCACATGGAGGTGTGCACACTGAACTGTTAGAATGATTGTGCCCACATGGAGGTGTGCACACTGAAGTGTTATAATGAGTGTGTCCACATGGAGGTGTGCACACTGAACTGTTAGAATGAGTGTATCCCTGTGGAGGTGTGCACACTGAACTGTTAGAATGAGTGTGTCCACATGGAGGTGTGCACACTGAATTGTTAGAATGAGTGTGTCCACATGGAGGTGTGCACACTGAACTGTTAGAATGAGTGTGCCCACATGGAGGTGTGCACAGTGAACTGTTAGAATGAGTGTGCCCACATGGTGGTGTGCACACTTTTCTGTTAGAATGAGTATGCCCACATGGAGGTGTGCACAGTGAACTGTTAGAATGAGTGTGCCCACATGGAGGAGTGCACACTGAACTCTTAGAATCTGTCCACATTGAAGTATGCACACTGAACTGTTAGAATGAGTGTGTCAACATGGAGGTGTTCACACTGAACTGTTAGAATGAGTGTGTCCACATGGAAGTGTGCACACTGAACTGTTAGAATGAGTGTGCCCACATGGATGTGTGCACACTGAACTGTTAGAATGAGTGTGTCCACATGGAGGTGTGCACACTGAACTGTTAGAATTAGTGTATCCCTGTGGAGATGTGCACACTGAACTGTTAGAATGAGTGTGTCCACATGGAGGTGTGCACACTGAACTGTTAAAATGAGTGTGTCCACATGGCGGTGTGTACACTGAACTGTTAGAATATGTCCACATGGAGGTGTGCACACTGTATTGTTATAATGAGTGTGTCCACATGGAGGTGTGCACACTGAACTGTTAGAATGAGTGTGTCCACATGGAGGTGTGCACACTGAACTGTTAGAATGAGTGTGTCCACATGGAGGTGTGCACACTGAACTGTTAAAATGAGTGTGTCCACATGGAGGTGTGCCCACTGAACTGTTAGAATGAGTGTGCCCACATGGAGGTGTGCACACTGAACTGTTAGAATGAGTGTGCTCACATCGAGGTTGCACACTGAACTGTTAGAATGAGTGTGTCCACGTGGAAGTGTGCACAATGAACTGTTAGAATGAGTGTGTCCACATGGAGGTGTGCACAATGAATTGTTAGAATGACTGTGCCCACATGGAGGTGTGCACACTGAACTGTTAGAATGAGTGTGTCCCTGTGGAGGTGTGCACACTGAACTGTTAGAATGAGTGTGTACACATGGAGGTGTCCACACTGAACTGTTAGAATGAGTGTGTCCACATGGGGGTGTGCACACTGAACTGTTAGAATGAGTGTGTCCCTGTGGAAGTTTGCACACTAAACTGTTAGAATGAGTGTGTCCACATGGAGGTGTGCACACTGAACTGTTAGAATGAGTGTGCCCACATGGAGTTGTGTACACTGAACTGTTAGAATGATTGTGTCCACATGGAGGTGTGCACACTGAACTGTTAGAATGACTGTGTCCACATGGAGGTGTGCACACTGAACTGTTAGAATGAGTGTGTCACTGTGGACGTGTGCACACTGAACTGTTAGAATGAGTGTGTCCCTGTGGACGTGTGCACACTGAACTCTTAGAATGAGTGTGTCCACATGGAGGTGTGCACACTGAACTGTTAGAATGAGTGTGTTAACATGGAGGTGTGCACACTGAACTGTTAGAATGAGTGTGCCCACATGGAGGTGTGTACACTGAACTGTTAGATTGAGTGTGTCCACATGGATGTGTGTACACTGAACTGTTAGATATAGTTTGTCCACATGGAGGTGTGCACCCTGAAATGTTAGAATGAGTGTGTCCACATGGAAGTGTGCACACTGAACTGTTAGAATGAGTGTGCCCACATGGAGGTGTGCACACTGAACTGTTAGAATGAGTGTGTCCACAAGGAGGTGTGCACACTGAACTGTTAGAATTAGTGTATCCCTGTGGAGATGTGCACAGTGAACTGTTAGAATGAGTGTGTCCACATGGAGTTGTGCACACTGAACTGTTAGAATGAGTGTGTCCACATGGAGTGTGCACACTGAACTGTTAGAATTAGTGTATCCCTGTGGAGATGTGCACAGTGAACTGTTAGAATGACTGTGTACACATGGAGGTGTGCACAATGAACTGTTAGAATGAGTGTGCCCACATGGAGGTGTGCACACTGAACTGTTAGAATGAGTGTGTCCACATGGAGGTGTGCACACTGAACTGTTAGAATGAGTGTGTCCACATGGAGGTGTGCACACTGAACTGTTAGAATGAGTGTGTCCACATGGAGCTGTGCACACTGAACTGTTAGAATGACTGTGCCCACATGGAGGTGTGCACACTGAACTGTTAGAATGAGTGTGTCCACATGGAGGTGTGCACACTGAACTGTTAGAATGAGTGTATACCTGTGGAGGTGTGCACACTGAACTGTTAGAATGAGTGTGTCCAAATGGAGGTGTGCACACTGAACTGTTAAAATGAGTGTGTCCACATGCAGGTGTGCACACTGAACTGTTAGAATGAGTGTGCCCACATGGAGGTGTGCACACTGAACTGTTAGAATGAGTGTGTCCACATAGAGGTGTGCACACTGAACTGTTAGAATGAGTGTATACCTGTGGAGGTGTGCACACTGAACTGTTAGAATGAGTGTGTCCACATGGAGGTGTGCACACTGAACTGTTAGAATGAGTATGTCCACATGGAGGTGTGCACACTGAACTGTTAGAATGAGTGTGTCCACATGGAGGTGTGCACACTGAACTGTTAGAATGAGTGTGTCCACATGGAGGTGTGCACACTGAACTGTTAGAATGAGTGTTTCCCTGTGGAGGTGTGTACACTGAACTGTTAAAATGAGTGTGTCCACATGGAGGTGTGCACACTGAACTGTTAGAATGAGTGTGTGCACATGGAGGTGTGCACACTGAACTGTTAGAATGAGTGTGCCCACATGGTGGTGTGCACACTGTTCTGTTAGATTGAGTATGCCCACATGGAGGTGTGCACACTGAACTGTTAGAATTAGTGTATCCCTGTGGAGATGTGCACAGTGACCTGTTAGAATGAGTGTGTCCACATGGAGGTGTGCACACTGAGCTGTTAGAATATGTCCACATGGAGGTGTGCACACTATATTGTTAGAATGAGTGTGTCCCTGTGGAGGTGTACACACTGAACTGTTAGAATGAGTGTGTCCACATGGAGGTGTGCACACTGAACTGTTAGAATGAGTGTGTCCACATGGAGGTGTGCACACTGAACTGTTAGAATGAGTGTGTCCACATGAAGGTGTGCACACTGAACTGTTAGAATGATTGTGCCCACATGGAGGTGTGCACACTGAACTGTTAGAATGAGTGTGTCCACATGGAGGTGTGCACACTGAACTGTTAGAATGAGTGTATCCCTGTGTAGGTGTGCACACTGAACTGTTAGAATGAGTGTGTCCACATGGAGGTGTGCACACTGAACTATTAGAATGAGTGTGTCCACATGGAAATGTGCACACTGAACTGTTAGAATGAGTGTGCCCACATGGAGGTGTGAACACTGAACTGTTAGAATGAGTGTGCCAACATGGTGGTGTGCACACTGTTCTCTTAGAATGAGTATGCCCACATGGAGGTGTGCACACTGAACTGTTAGAATGAGTGTGCCCACATGGAGGTGTGCACACTGAACTTTTAGAATCTGTCCACATTGAGGTGTGCACACTGAAGTGTTAGAATGAGTGTGCCCACATGGAGGTGTGCACACTGAACTGTTAGAATGAGTGTGTCCACATGGAAGTGTGCACACTGAACTGTTAGAATGAGTGTGCCCACATGGAGGTGTGCACACTGAACTGTTAGAATGAGTGTGTCCACATGGAGGTGTGCACACTGAACTGTTAGAATTAGTGTATACCTGTGGAGATGTGCACACTGAACTGTTAGAATGAGTGTGTCCACATGGAGGTGTGCACACTGAACTGTTAGAATATGTCCACATGGAGGTGTGCACACTGTATTGTTATAATGAGTGTGTCCACATGGATGTGTGCACACTTAACTGTTAGAATGAGTGTGTCCACATGGAGGTGTGCACACTGAACTGTTAGAATGAGTGTGTCCACATGGAGTTGTGCACCCTGAACTGTTAGAATGAGTGTGTCCACATGGAGGTGTGCACACTGAACTGTTAGAATGAGTGTGCCCATATGGAGGTGTGCACACTGAACTATTAGAATGAGTGTGTCCACATGGAGGTGTGCACACTGAACTGTTAGAATGAGTGTTTCCCTGTGGAGGTGTGTACACTGAACTGTTAAAATGAGTGTGTCCACATGGAGGTGTGCACACTGAACTGTTAGAATAAGTGTGTGCACATGGAGGTGTGCACACTGAACTGTTAGAATGAGTGTGCCCACATGGTGGTGTGCACACTGTTCTGTTAGAATGAGTATGCCCACATGGAGGTGTACACACTGAACTGTTAGAATGAGTGTGCCCACATGGAGGTGTGCACACTGAACTGTTAGAATGAGTGTGTCCACATGGAGGTGTGCACACTGAACTTTTAGAATGAGTGTATCCCTGTGGAGATGTGCACAGTGAACTGTTAGAATGAGTGTGTCCACATGGAGGTGTGCACACTGAACTGTTAGAATGAGTGTGTCCACATGGAGGTGTGCACAATGAACTGTTAGAATATGTCCACATGGAGGTGTGCACACTGTATTGTTAGAATGAGTGTGTCCACATGGAGGTGTGCACACTGAACTGTTAGAATGAGTGTGTCCACATGGAGGTGTGCACACTGAACTGTTAGAATGAGTGTGTCCACATGGAGGTGTGCACACTGAACTGTTAGAATGAGTGTGTCCACATGGAGGTGTGCACACTGAACTGTTAGAATGATTGTGCCCACATGGAGGTGTGCACACTGAAGTGTTAGAATGAGTGTGTCCACATGGAGGTGTGCACAGTGAACAGTTAGAATGAGTGTATCCCTGTGGAGGTGTGCACACTGAACTGTTAGAATGAGTGTGTCCACATGGAGGTGTGCACACTGAATTGTTAGAATGAGTGTGTCCACATGGAGGTGTGCACACTGAACTGTTAGAATGAGTGGGTCCACATGGAGGTGTGCACACTGAACTGTTAAAATGAGTGTGTCCACATGGAGGTGTGCACACTGAACTGTTAGAATGAGTGTGTCCACATGGAGGTGTGCACACTGAACTGTTAGAATTAGTGTATCCCTGTGGAGATGTGCACACTGAACTGTTAGAATGAGTGTGTCCACATGGAGGTGTGTACACTGAACTGTTAGAATATGTCCACATGGAGGTGTGCACACTGTATTGTTATAATGAGTGTGTCCACATGGAGGTGTGCACACTGAACTGTTAGAATGAGTGTGTCCACATGGAGGTGTGCACACTGAACTGTTAGAATGAGTGTGTCCACATGGAGGTTTGCACACTGAACTGTTAAAATGAGTGTGTCCACATGGAGGTGTGCACACTGAACTGTTAGAATGAGTGTGCCCACATGGAGGTGTGCACACTGAACTGTTAGAATGAGTGTGCTCACATCGAGGTTGCACACTGAACTGTTAGAATGAGTGTGTCCACGTGGAAGTGTGCACAATGAACTGTTAGAATGAGTGTGTCCACATGGAGGTGTGCACAATGAATTGTTAGAATGACTGTGCCCACATGGAGGTGTGCACACTGAACTGTTAGAATGAGTGTGTCCCTGTGGAGGTGTGCACACTGAACTGTTAGAATGAGTGTGTACACATGGAGGTGTCCACACTGAACTGTTAGAATGAGTGTGTCCACATGGGGGTGTGCACACTGAACTGTTAGAATGAGTGTGTCCCTGTGGAGGTGTGCACACTAAACTGTGAGAATGAGTGTGTCCACATGGAGGTGTGCACACTGAACTGTTAGAATGAGTGTGCCCACATGGAGTTGTGTACACTGAACTGTTAGAATGATTGTGTCCACATGGAGGTGTGCACACTGAACTGTTAGAATGACTGTGTCCACATGGAGGTGTGCACACTGAACTGTTAGAATGAGTGTGTCCCTGTGGACGTGTGCACACTGAACTGTTAGAATGAGTGTGTCCCTGTGGACGTGTGCACACTGAACTCTTAGAATGAGTGTGTCCACATGGAGGTGTGCACACTGAACTGTTAGAATGAGTGTGTTAACATGGAGGTGTGCACACTGAACTGTTAGAATGAGTGTGCCCACATGGAGGTGTGCACACTGAACTGTTAGATTGAGTGTGTCCACATGGATGTGTGTACACTGAACTGTTAGATATAGTTTGTCCACATGGAGGTGTGCACCCTGAAATGTTAGAATGAGTGTGTCCACATGGAAGTGTGCACACTGAACTGTTAGAATGAGTGTGCCCACATGGAGGTGTGCACACTGAACTGTTAGAATGAGTGTGTCCACAAGGAGGTGTGCACACTGAACTGTTAGAATTAGTGTATCCCTGTGGAGATGTGCACAGTGAACTGTTAGAATGAGTGTGTCCACATGGAGGTGTGCACACTGAACTGTTAGAATGAGTGTGTCCACATGGAGTGTGCACACTGAACTGTTAGAATTAGTGTATCCCTGTGGAGATGTGCACAGTGAACTGTTAGAATGACTGTGTACACATGGAGGTGTGCACAATGAACTGTTAGAATGAGTGTGCCCACATGGAGGTGTGCACACTGAACTGTTAGAATGAGTGTGTCCACATGGAGGTGTGCACACTGAACTGTTAGAATGAGTGTGTCCACATGGAGGTGTGCACACTGAACTGTTAGAATGAGTGTGTCCACATGGAGGTGTGCACACTGAACTGTTAGAATGACTGTGCCCACATGGAGGTGTGCACACTGAACTGTTAGAATGAGTGTGTCCACATGGAGGTGTGCACACTGAACTGTTAGAATGAGTGTATACCTGTGGAGGTGTGCACACTGAACTGTTAGAATGAGTGTGCCCAAATGGAGGTGTGCACACTGAACTGTTAAAATGAGTGTGTCCACATGCAGGTGTGCACACTGAACTGTTAGAATGAGTGTGCCCACATGGAGGTGTGCACACTGAACTGTTAGAATGAGTGTGTCCACATGGAGGTGTGCACACTTAACTGTTAGAATGAGTGTATACCTGTGGAGGTGTGCACACTGAACTGTTAGAATGAGTGTGTCCACATGGAGGTGTGCACACTGAACTGTTAGAATGAGTATGTCCACATGGAGGTGTGCACACTGAACTGTTAGAATGAGTGTGTCCACATGGAGGTGTGCACACTGAACTGTTAGAATGAGTGTGTCCACATGGAGGTGTGCACACTGAACTGTTAGATTGAGTGTATCCCTGTGGATGTGTGCACACTGAACTGTTAGAATGAGTGTGTCCACATGGAGGTGTGCACACTGAACTATTAGAATGAGTGTGTCCACATGGAAATGTGCACACTTTACTGTTAGAATGAGTGTGCCCACATGGAGGTGTGCACACTGAACTGTTAGAATGAGTGTGCCCACATGGTGGTGTGCACACTGTTCTGTTAGAATGAGTATGCCCACATGGAGGTGTGCACACTGAACTGTTAGAATGAGTGTGCCCACATGGAGGTGTGCACACTGAACTTTTAGAATCTGTCCACATTGAGGTGTGCACACTGAACTGTTAGAATGAGTGTGCCCACATGGAGGTGTGCACACTGAACTGTTAGAATGAGTGTGTCCACATGGAAGTGTGCACACTGAACTGTTAGAATGAGTGTGCCCACATGGAGGTGTGCACACTGAACTGTTATAATGAGTGTTTCCACATGGAGGTGTGCACACTGAACTGTTAGAATGAGTGTGTCCACATGGAGGTGTGCACACTGAACTGTTAGAATGAGTGTGTCCACATGGAGGTGTGCACACTGAACTATTAGAATGAGTGTGTCCACATGGAAATGTGCACACTTTACTGTTAGAATGAGTGTGCCCACATGGAGGTGTGCACACTGAACTGTTAGAATGAGTGTGCCCACATGGTGGTGTGCACACTGTTCTGTTAGAATGAGTATGCCCACATGGAGGTGTGCACACTGAACTGTTAGAATGAGTGTGCCCACATGGAGGTGTGCACACTGAACTTTTAGAATCTGTCCACATTGAGGTGTGCACACTGAACTGTTAGAATGAGTGTGCCCACATGGAGGTGTGCACACTGAACTGTTAGAATGAGTGTGTCCACATGGAAGTGTGCACACTGAACTGTTAGAATGAGTGTGCCCACATGGAGGTGTGCACACTGAACTGTTATAATGAGTGTTTCCACATGGAGGTGTGCACACTGAACTGTTAGAATGAGTGTGTCCACATGGAGGTGTGCACACTGAACTGTTAGAATGAGTGTGTCCACATGGAGGTGTGCACACTGAAAAGTTAGAATGAGTGTGCCCACATGGAGGTGTGCACACTGAACTGTTAGAATGAGTGTGTCCACATGGAGGTTTTCACACTGAACTTGTAGAATGAGTGTGCCCACATGGAGGTGTGCACACTGAACTGTTAGAATGAGTGTGTCCACATGGAGGTGTGCACACTGAACTGTTAGAATGAGTGTGCCCATATGGAGGTGTGCACACTGAACTATTAGAATGAGTGTGTCCACATGGAGGTGTGCACACTGAACTGTTAGAATGAGTGTTTCCCTGTGGAGGTGTGTACACTGAACTGTTAAAATGAGTGTGTCCACATGGAGGTGTGCACACTGAACTGTTAGAATGAGTGTGTGCACAAGAGGTGTGCACACTGAACTGTTAGAATGAGTGTGCCCACATGGTGGTGTGCACACTGTTCTGTTAGAATGAGTATGCCCACATGAAGGTGTGCACACTGAACTGTTAGAATTAGTGTATCCCTGTGGAGATGTGCACAGTGACCTGTTAGAATGAGTGTGTCCACATGGAGGTGTGCACACTGAACTGTTAGAATATGTCCACATGGAGGTGTGCACACTATATTGTTAGAATGAGTGTGTCCCTGTGGAGGTGTACACACTGAACTGTTAGAATGAGTGTGTCCACATGGAGGTGTGCACACTGAACTGTTAGAATGAGTGTGTCCACATGGAGGTGTGCACACTGAACTGTTAGAATGAGTGTGTCCACATGAAGGTGTGCACACTGAACTGTTAGAATGATTGTGCCCACATGGAGGTGTGCACACTGAACTGTTAGAATGAGTGTGTCCACATGGAGGTGTGCACACTGAACTGTTAGAATGAGTGTATCCCTGTGGAGGTGTGCACACTGAATTGTTAGAATGAGTGTGTCCACATAGAGGTGTGCACACTGAACTATTAGAATGAGTGTGTCCACATGGAAATGTGCACACTGAACTGTTAGAATGAGTGTGCCCACATGGAGGTGTGCACACTGAACTGTTAGAATGAGTGTGCCCACATGGTAGTGTGCACACTGTTCTGTTAGAATGAGTATGCCCACATGGAGGTGTGCACACTGAACTGTTAGAATGAGTGTGCCCACATGGAGGTGTGCACACTGAACTTTTAGAATCTGTCCACATTGAGGTGTGCAACTGAAATGTTAGAATGAGTGTGCCCACATGGAGGTGTGCACACTGAACTGTTAGAATGAGTGTGTTCACATGGAAGTGTGCACACTGAACTGTTAGAATGAGTGTGCCCACATGGAGGTGTGCACACTGAACTGTTAGAATGAGTGTGTCCACATGGAGGTGTGCACACTGAACTGTTAGAATTAGTGTATACCTGTGGAGATGTGCACACTGAACTGTTAGAATGAGTGTGTCCACATGGAGGTGTGCACACTGAACTGTTAGAATGAGTGTGTCCACATGGAGTGTGCACACTGAACTGTTAGAATTAGTGTATCCCTGTGGAGATGTGCACAGTGAACTGTTAGAATGACTGTGTACACATGGAGGTGTGCACAATGAACTGTTAGAATGAGTGTGCCCACATGGAGGTGTGCACACTGAACTGTTAGAATGAGTGTGTCCACATGGAGGTGTGCACACTGAACTGTTAGAATGAGTGTGTCCACATGGAGGTGTGCACACTGAACTGTTAGAATGAGTGTGTCCACATGGAGGTGTGCAAACTGAACTGTTAGAATGAGTGTGTCCACATGGAGGTGTGCACACTGAACTGTTAGAATGAGTGTGTCCACATGGAGGTGTGCACACTGAACTGTTAGAATGACTGTGCCCACATGGAGGTGTGCACACTGAACTGTTAGAATGAGTGTGTCCACATGGAGGTGTGCACACTGAACTGTTAGAATGAGTGTATACCTGTGGAGGTGTGCACACTGAACTGTTAGAATGAGTGTGTCCAAATGGAGGTGTGCACACTGAACTGTTAAAATGAGTGTGTCCACATGCAGGTGTGCACACTGAACTGTTAGAATGAGTGTGCCCACATGGAGGTGTGCACACTGAACTGTTAGAATGAGTGTGTCCACATGGAGGTGTGCACACTGAACTGTTAGAATGAGTGTATACCTGTGGAGGTGTGCACACTGAACTGTTAGAATGAGTGTGTCCACATGGAGGTGTGCACACTGAACTGTTAGAATGAGTATGTCCACATGGAGGTGTGCACACTGAACTGTTAGAATGAGTGTGTCCACATGGAGGTGTGAACACTGAACTGTTAGAATGAGTGTGTCCACATGGAGGTGTGCACACTGAACTGTTAGAATGAGTGTATCCCTGTGGATGTGTGCACACTGAACTGTTAGAATGAGTGTGTCCACATGGAGGTGTGCACACTGAACTATTAGAATGAGTGTGTCCACATGGAAATGTGCACACTTTACTGTTAGAATGAGTGTGCCCACATGGAGGTGTGCACACTGAACTGTTAGAATGAGTGTGCCCACATGGTGGTGTGCACACTGTTCTGTTAGAATGAGTATGCCCACATGGAGGTGTGCACACTGAACTGTTAGAATGAGTGTGCCCACATGGAGGTGTGCACACTGAACTTTTAGAATCTGTCCACATTGAGGTGTGCACACTGAACTGTTAGAATGAGTGTGCCCACATGGAGGTGTGCACACTGAACTGTTAGAATGAGTGTGTCCACATGGAAGTGTGCACACTGAACTGTTAGAATGAGTGTGCCCACATGGAGGTGTGCACACTGAACTGTTATAATGAGTGTTTCCACATGGAGGTGTGCACACTGAACTGTTAGAATGAGTGTGTCCACATGGAGGTGTGCACACTGAACTGTTAGAATGAGTGTGTCCACATGGAGGTGTGCACACTGAACTATTAGAATGAGTGTGTCCACATGGAAATGTGCACACTTTACTGTTAGAATGAGTGTGCCCACATGGAGGTGTGCACACTGAACTGTTAGAATGAGTGTGCCCACATGGTGGTGTGCACACTGTTCTGTTAGAATGAGTATGCCCACATGGAGGTGTGCACACTGAACTGTTAGAATGAGTGTGCCCACATGGAGGTGTGCACACTGAACTTTTAGAATCTGTCCACATTGAGGTGTGCACACTGAACTGTTAGAATGAGTGTGCCCACATGGAGGTGTGCACACTGAACTGTTAGAATGAGTGTGTCCACATGGAAGTGTGCACACTGAACTGTTAGAATGAGTGTGCCCACATGGAGGTGTGCACACTGAACTGTTATAATGAGTGTTTCCACATGGAGGTGTGCACACTGAACTGTTAGAATGAGTGTGTCCACATGGAGGTGTGCACACTGAACTGTTAGAATGAGTGTGTCCACATGGAGGTGTGCACACTGAAAAGTTAGAATGAGTGTGCCCACATGGAGGTGTGCACACTGAACTGTTAGAATGAGTGTGTCCACATGGAGGTTTTCACACTGAACTTGTAGAATGAGTGTGCCCACATGGAGGTGTGCACACTGAACTGTTAGAATGAGTGTGTCCACATGGAGGTGTGCACACTGAACTGTTAGAATGAGTGTGCCCATATGGAGGTGTGCACACTGAACTATTAGAATGAGTGTGTCCACATGGAGGTGTGCACACTGGACTGTTAGAATGAGTGTTTCCCTGTGGAGGTGTGTACACTGAACTGTTAAAATGAGTGTGTCCACATGGAGGTGTGCACACTGAACTGTTAGAATGAGTGTGTGCACAAGAGGTGTGCACACTGAACTGTTAGAATGAGTGTGCCCACATGGTGGTGTGCACACTGTTCTGTTAGAATGAGTATGCCCACATGGAGGTGTGCACACTGAACTGTTAGAATTAGTGTATCCCTGTGGAGATGTGCACAGTGACCTGTTAGAATGAGTGTGTCCACATGGAGGTGTGCACACTGAACTGTTAGAATATGTCCACATGGAGGTGTGCACACTATATTGTTAGAATGAGTGTGTCCCTGTGGAGGTGTACACACTGAACTGTTAGAATGAGTGTGTCCACATGGAGGTGTGCACACTGAACTGTTAGAATGAGTGTGTCCACATGGAGGTGTGCACACTGAACTGTTAGAATGAGTGTGTCCACATGAAGGTGTGCACACTGAACTGTTAGAATGATTGTGCCCACATGGAGGTGTGCACACTGAACTGTTAGAATGAGTGTGTCCACATGGAGGTGTGCACACTGAACTGTTAGAATGAGTGTGTCCACATGGAGGTGTGCACACTGAACTGTTAGAATGAGTGTGTCCACATGGAGGTGTGCACACTGAACTATTAGAATGAGTGTGTCCACATGGAAATGTGCACACTGAACTGTTAGAATGAGTGTGCCCACATGGAGGTGTGCACACTGAACTGTTAGAATGAGTGTGCCCACATGGTAGTGTGCACACTGTTCTGTTAGAATGAGTATGCCCACATGGAGGTGTGCACACTGAACTGTTAGAATGAGTGTGCCCACATGGAGGTGTGCACACTGAACTTTTAGAATCTGTCCACATTGAGGTGTGCAACTGAAATGTTAGAATGAGTGTGCCCACATGGAGGTGTGCACACTGAACTGTTAGAATGAGTGTGTCCACATGGAAGTGTGCACACTGAACTGTTAGAATGAGTGTGCCCACATGGAGGTGTGCACACTGAACTGTTAGAATGAGTGTGTCCACATGGAGGTGTGCACACTGAACTGTTAGAATTAGTGTATACCTGTGGAGATGTGCACACTGAACTGTTAGAATGAGTGTGTCCACATGGAGGTGTGCACACTGAACTGTTAGAATATGTCCACATGGAGGTGTGCACACTGTATTGTTATAATGAGTGTGTCCACATGGATGTGTGCACACTTAACTGTTAGAATGAGTGTGTCCACATGGAGGTGTGCACCCTGAACTGTTAGAATGAGTGTGTCCACATGGAGGTGTGCACACTGAACTGTTAGAATGAGTGTGCCCATATGGAGGTGTGCACACTGAACTATTAGAATGAGTGTGTCCACATGGAGGTGTGCACACTGAACTGTTAGAATGAGTGTTTCCCTGTGGAGGTGTGTACACTGAACTGTTAAAATGAGTGTGTCCACATGGAGGTGTGCACACTGAACTGTTAGAATAAGTGTGTGCACATGGAGGTGTGCACACTGAATTGTTAGAATGAGTGTGCCCACATGGTGGTGTGCACACTGTTCTGTTAGAATGAGTATGCCCACATGGAGGTGTGCACACTGAACTGTTAGAATGAGTGTGCCCACATGGAGGTGTGCACACTGAACTGTTAGAATGAGTGTGTCCACATGGAGGTGTGCACACTGAACTTTTAGAATGAGTGTATCCCTGTGGAGATGTGCACAGTGAACTGTTAGAATGAGTGTGTCCACATGGAGGTGTGCACACTGAACTGTTAGAATGAGTGTGTCCACATGGAGGTGTGCACAATGAACTGTTAGAATATGTCCACATGGAGGTGTGCACACTGTATTGTTAGAATGAGTGTGTCCACATGGAGGTGTGCACACTGAACTGTTAGAATGAGTGTGTCCACATGGAGGTGTGCACACTGAACTGTTAGAATGAGTGTGTCCACATGGAGGTGTGCACACTGAACTGTTAGAATGAGTGTGTCCACATGGAGGTGTGCACACTGAACTGTTAGAATTATTGTGCCCACATGGAGGTGTGCACACTGAAGTGTTAGAATGAGTGTGTCCACATGGAGGTGTGCACACTGAACTGTTAGAATGAGTGTATCCCTCTGGAGGTGTGCACACTGAACTGTTAGAATGAGTGTGTCCACATGGAGGTGTGCACACTGAATTGTTAGAATGAGTGTGTCCACATGGAGGTGTGCACACTGAACTGTTAGAATGAGTGTGCCCACATGGAGGTGTGCACAGTGAACTGTTAGAATGAGTGTGCCCACATGGTGGTGTGCACACTTTTCTGTTAGAATGAGTATGCCCACATGGAGGTGTGCACAGTGAACTGTTAGAATGATTGTGTCCACATGGAGGAGTGCACACTGAACTGTTAGAATCTGTCCACATTGAGGTGTGCACACTGAACTGTTAGAATGAGTGTGTCAACATGGAGGTGTTCACACTGAACTGTTAGAATGAGTGTGTCCACATGGAAGTGTGCACACTGAACTGTTAGAATGAGTGTGCCCACATGGAGGTGTGCACACTGAACTGTTAGAATGAGTGTGTCCACATGGAGGTGTGCACACTGAACTGTTAGAATTCGTGTATCCCTGTGGAGATGTGCACACTGAACTGTTAGAATGAGTGTGTCCACATGGAGGTGTGCACACTGAACTGTTAAAATGAGTGTGTCCACATGGAGGTGTGCACACTGAACTGTTAGAATATGTCCACATGGAGGTGTGCACAATCTATTGTTACAATGAGTGTGTCCACATGGAGGTGTGCACACTGAACTGTTAGAATGAGTGTGCCCACATGGAGGTGTGCACACTGAACTGTTAGAATGAGTGTGTCCACATGGAGTTGTGCACACTGAACTTTTAGAATGAGTGTATCCCTGTGGAGATGTGCACAGTGAACTGTTAGAATGCGTGTGTACACATGGAGGTGTGCACACTGAACTGTTAGAATGAGTGTGTCCACATGGAGGTGTGCACAATGAACTGTTAGAATATGTCCACATGGAGGTGTGCACACTGTATTGTTAGAATGAGTGTGTCCACATGGAGGTGTGCACACTGAACTGTTAGAATGAGTGTGTCCACATGGAGGTGTGCACACTGAACTGTTAGAATGAGTGTGTCCACATGGAGGTGTGCACACTGAACTGTTAGAATGAGTGTGTCCACATGGAGGTGTGCACACTGAACTGTTAGAATGATTGTGCCCACATGGAGGTGTGCACACTGAAGTGTTAGAATGAGTGTGTCCACATGGAGGTGTGCACACTGAACTGTTAGAATGAGTGTATCCCTGTGGAGGTGTGCACACTGAATTGTTAGAATGAGTGTGTCCACATGGAGGTGTGCACACTGAATTGTTAGAATGAGTGTGTCCACATGGAGGTGTGCACACTGAACTGTTAGAATGAGTGTGCCCACATGGAGGTGTGCACAGTGAACTGTTAGAATGAGTGTGCCCACATGGTGGTGTGCACACTTTTCTGTTAGAATGAGTATGCCCACATGGAGGTGTGCACAGTGAACTGTTAGAATGAGTGTGCCCACATGGAGGAGTGCACACTGAACTGTTAGAATCTGTCCACATTGAGGTGTGCACACTGAACTGTTAGAATGAGTGTGTCAACATGGAGGTGTTCACACTGAACTGTTAGAATGAGTGTGTCCACATGGAAGTGTGCACACTGAACTGTTAGAATGAGTGTGTCCACATGGAGGTGTGCACACTGAACTGTTAGAATTAGTGTATCCCTGTGGAGATGTGCACACTGAACTGTTAGAATGAGTGTGTCCACATGGAGGTGTGTACACTGAACTGTTAAAATGAGTGTGTCCACATGGCGGTGTGTACACTGAACTGTTAGAATATGTCCACATGGAGGTTTGCACACTGTATTGTTATAATGAGTGTGTCCACATGGAGGTGTGCACACTGAACTGTTAGAATGAGTGTGTCCACATGGAGGTGTGCACACTGAACTGTTAGAATGAGTTTGTCCACATGGAGGTGAGCACACTGAACTGTTAAAATGAGTGTGTCCACATGGAGGTGTGCACACTGAACTGTTAGAATGAGTGTGACCACAAGGAGGTGTGCACACTGAACTGTTAGAATGAGTGTTTCCCTGTGGAGGTGTGTACACTGAACTGTTAGAATGAGTGTGCCCACATGGAGGTGTGCACACTGAACTGTTAGAATGAGTGTGCTCACATCGAGGTTGCACACTGAACTGTTAGAATGAGTGTGTCCACTTGGAAGTGTGCACAATGAACTGTTAGAATGAGTGTGTCCACATGGAGGTGTGCACAATGAATTGTTAGAATGACTGTGCCCACATGGAGGTGTGCACACTGAACTGTTAGAATGAGTGTGTCCCTGTGGAGGTGTGCACACTGAACTGTTAGAATGAGTGTGTACACATGGAGGTGTCCACACTGAACTGTTAGAATGAGTGTGTACACATGGGGGTGTGCACACTGAACTGTTAGAATGAGTGTATCCTGTGGAGGTGTGCACACTAAACTGTTAGAATGAGTGTGTCCACATGGAGGTGTGCACACTGAACTGTTAGAATGAGTGTGCCCACATGGAGTTGTGTACACTGAACTGTTAGAATGATTGTGTCCACATGGAGGTGTGCACACTGAACTGTTAGAATGACTGTGTCCACATGGAGGTGTGCACACTGAACTGTTAGAATGAGTGTGTCCCTGTGGACGTGTGCACACTGAACTGTTAGAATAAGTGTGTCCCTGTGGACGTGTGCACACTGAATTCTTAGAATGAGTGTGTCCACATGGAGGTGTGCACACTGAACTGTTAGAATGAGTGTGTTAACATGGAGGTGTGCACACTGAACTGTTAGAATGAGTGTGCCCACATGGAGGTGTGCACACTGAACTGTTAGATTGAGTGTGTCCACATGGATGTGTGTACACTGAACTGTTAGATATAGTTTGTCCACATGGAGGTGTGCACCCTGAAATGTTAGAATGAGTGTGTCCACATGGAAGTGTGCACACTGAACTGTTAGAATGAATGTGCCCACATGGAGGTGTGCACACTGAACTGTTAGAATGAGTGTGTCCACAAGGAGGTGTGCACACTGAACTGTTAGAATTAGTGTATCCCTGTGGAGATGTGCACAGTGAACTGTTAGAATGAGTGTGTCCACATGGAGGTGTGCACACTGAACTGTTAGAATGAGTGTGTCCACATGGAGGTGTGCACACTGAACTGTTAGAATTAGTGTATCCCTGTGGAGATATGCACAGTGAACTGTTAGAATGACTGTGTACACATGGAGGTGTGCACAATGAACTGTTAGAATGAGTGTGCCCACATGGAGGTGTGCACACTGAACTGTTAGAATGAGTGTGTCCACATGGAGGTGTGCACACTGAACTGTTAGAATGAGTGTGTCCACATGGAGGTGTGCACACTGAACTGTTAGAATGAGTGTGTCCACATGGAGGTTTGCACACTGAACTGTTAGAATGACTGTGCCCACATGGAGGTGTGCACACTGAACTGTTAGAATGAGTGTGTCCACATGGAGGTGTGCACACTGAACTGTTAGAATGAGTGTATTCCTGTGGAGGTGTGCACACTGAACTGTTAGAATGAGTGTGTCCAAATGGAGGTGTGCACACTGAACTGTTAAAATGAGTGTGTCCACATGCAGGTGTGCACACTGAACTTTTAGAATGAGTGTGCCCACATGGAGGTGTGCACACTGAACTGTTAGAATGAGTGTGTCCACATGGAGGTGTGCACACTGAACTGTTAGAATGAGTGTATACCTGTGGAGGTGTGCACACTGAATTGTTAGAATGAGTGTGTCCACATGGAGGTGTGCACACTGAACTGTTAGAATGAGTATGTCCACATGGAGGTGTGCACACTGAACTGTTAGAATGAGTGTGTAAACATGGAGGTGTGCACACTGAACTGTTAGAATGAGTGTGCTCACATGGAGGTGTGCACACTGAACTGTTAGAATGAGTGTGTCCACGTGGAAGTGTGCACACTAAACTGTTAGAATGAGTGTGTCCACATGGATGTGTGCACAATGAATTGTTAGAATGACTGTGTCCACATGGAGGTGTGCACACTGAACTGTTAGAATGACTGTGCCCACATGGAGGTGTGCACACTGAACTGTTAGAATGAGTGTGTCCCTGTGGAGGTGTGCACACTGAACTGTTTAGAATGAGTTGTACACATGGAGGTGTCCACACTGAACTGTTAGAATGAGTGTGTCCACATGGGGGTGTGCAAACTGAACTGTTAGAATGAGTGTGTCCCTGTGGAGGTGTGCACACTAAACTGTTAGAATGAGTTTGTCCACATGGAGGTGTGCACACTGAAATGTTAGAATGAGTGTGCCCACATGGAGTTGTGTACACTGAACTGTTAGAATGATTGTGTCCACATGGAGGTGTGCACACTGAACTGTTAGAATGACTGTGTCCATATGGAGGTGTGCACACTGAACTGTTAGAATGAGTGTGTCCCTGTGGAGGTGTGCACACTGAACTGTTAGAATGAGTGTGTCCACATGGAGGTGTGCACACTGAACTGTTAGAATGAGTGTGTTAACATGGAGGTGTGCACACTGAACTGTTAGAATGAGTGTGCCCACATGGAGGTGTGCACACTGAACTGTTAGAATGAGTGTGTCCACATGGAGGTTTGCACACTGAACTGTTAGAATTAGTGTATCCCTGTGGAGACGTGCACAGTGAACTGTTAGAATGAGTGTGTCCACATGGAGGTGTGCACACTGAACTGTTAGAATATGTCCACATGGAAGTGTGCACACTGTATTGTTAGAATGAGAGTGTCCACATGGAGGTGTGCACACTGAACTGTTAGAATGAGTGTGTCCACATGGAGGTGTGCACACTGAACTGTTAGAATGAGTGTGTCCACATGGAGGTGTGCACACTGAACTGTTAGAATGAGTGTGTCCACATGGAGGTGTGCACACTGAACTGTTAGAACGACTGTGCCCACATGGAGGTGTGCACACTGAACTGTTAGGATGAGTGTGTCCACATGGAGGTGTGCTCACTGAAATGTTAGAATGAATGTATACCTGTGGAGGTGTGCACACTGAACTGTTAGAATGAGTGTGTCCACATGGAGGTGTGCACACTGAACTGTTAAAATGAGTGTGTTCACATGGAGGTGTGCACACTGAACTGTTAGAATGAGTGTGCCCACATGGAGGTGTGCACACTGAAATATTAGAATGAGTGTGTCCACATAGAGGTGTGCACACTGAACTGTTAGAATGAGTGTATATCTGTGGAGGTGTGCACACTGAACTGTTAGAATGAGTGTGTCCACATGGAGGTGTGCACACTGAACTGTTAGAATGAGTGTGTCCACATGGAGGTGTGCACACTGAACTGTTAGAATGAGTGTGCCCACATGGAGTTGTGCACACTGAACTGTTAGAATGAGTGTGCCCACATGGTGGTGTGCACACTGTTCTGTTAGAATGAGTATGCCCACATGGAGGTGTGCACACTGAACTGTTAGAATGAGTGTGTCCACATGGAGGTGTGCACACAGAACTGTTAGAATGAGTGTGTCCACATGGAGGTGTGCACACTGAACTGTTAGAATGAGTGTGCCCACATGGAGGTGTGCACACTGAACTGTTAGAATGACTGTGTCCATATGGAGGTGTGCACACTGAACTGTTAGAATGAGTGTGTCCACATGGAGGTGTGCACACTGAACTGTTAGAATGAGTGTGCCCACATGGAGTTGTGCACACTGAACTGTTAGAATGAGTGTGCCCACATGGAGGTGTGCACACGGAAATGTTAGAATGAGTGTGCCAACATGGAGGTGTGCACTCGGAACTGTTAGAATGAATGTGTCCACATGGAGTTGTGCACACTGAACTGTTAGAATGAGTGTGTCCACATGGAGGTGTGCACACTGAACTGTTAGAATGAGTGTGCCCACATGAAGGTGTGCACACTCTTCTGTTAGAATGAGTATGCCCACATGGAGGCGTGCACACTGAACTGTTAGAATGAGTGTGCCCACATGGAGGTGTGCACACTGAACTGTTAGAATGAGCGTGTCCACATGGAGGTGTGCACACTGAACTGTTAGAATGAGTGTGTCCACATTGAGGTGTCCACACTGAACTGTTAGAATGACTGTGTCCACATGGATGTTTGCCCACTGAACTGTTAGAATGACTGTGCCCACATAGAGGTGTGCACACTGAAATGTTAGAATGAGTGTGTCCACATGGAGGTGTGCACACTGAACTGTTAGAATGAGTGTGTACACATGGAGGTGTGCACACTGAACTGTTAGAATGAGTGTGCCCACATGGAGGTGTGCACACTAAACTTTTAGAATGAGTGTGTCCACATGGAGGTGTGCACAATGAACGGTTAGAATGAGTGTGCCCACATGGAGGTGTGCACACTAAACTGTTAGAATGATTGTGTCCACATGGAGGTGTGCACACTGAACTGTTAGAATGAGTGTTTCCCTGTGGAGGTGTGAACACTGAACTGTTAGAATGAGTGTGTCCACATGGAGGTGTGCACACTGAACTGTTAGAATGAGTGTGTCCACATGGAGGTGTGCACACTGAACTTTTAGAATGAGTGTGCCCACATGTTTGTGTGCACACTGAACTGTTAGAATATCTCCACATGGAGGTGTGCACACTGTATTGTTAGAATGAGTGTATCCACATGGAGGTGTGCACACTGTATTGTTATAATGAGTGTGTCCACATGGAGGTGTGCACACTGAACTGTTAGAATGAGTGTGCCCACATGGAGGTGTGCACACTGAACTGTTAGAATGAGTGTGTCCACATGGAGGTGTGCACACTGAACTGTTAGAATGAGTGTGCCCACATGGAGGTGTGCACACTGAACTATTAGAATGAGTGTGTCCACATGGAGGTGTGCACACTGAACTGTGAGAATGAGTGTTTCCCTGTGTTGGTGTGTACACTGAACTGTTAAAATGAGTGTGTCCACATGGAGGTGTGCACACTGAACTTTTAGAATGAGTGTGCCCACATGGAGGTGTGCACACTGAACTGTTAGAATATGTCCACATGGAGGTGTGCACACTGTATTGTAAGAATGAGTGTATCCACATGGAGGTGTGCACACTGAACTGTTAGAATGAGTGTGTCCACATGGAAGTGTGTACACTTTACTGTTAGATTGAGTGTGTCCACATGGAGGTGTGTACACTGAACTGTTAGATTGAGTGTGTCCACATGGAAGTGTGCACACTGAACTGTTAGAATGAGTGTGCCCACATGGAGGTGTGCACACTGAACTGTTAGAATGAGTGTGTCCACATGGAGGTGTGTACACTGAACTGTTAGAATTAGTGTAACCCTGTGGAGATGTGCACACTGAACTGTTAGAATGAGTGTGTCCACATGGAGGTGTGCACACTGAACTGTTAAAATGAGTGTGTCCACATGGAGGTGTGCACACTGAACTGTTAGAATATGTCCACATGGAGGTGTGCACACTGTATTGTTATAATGAGTGTGTCCACATGGAGGTGTGCACACTTAACTGTTAGAATGAGTGTGTCCACATGGAGGTGTGCACACTGAACTGTTAGAATGAGTGTGTCCACATGGAGGTGTGCACCATGAACTGTTAGAATGAGTGTGTCCACATGGAGGTGTGCACACTGAACTGTTAGAATGAGTGTGCCCACATGGAGGTGTGCACACTGAACTATTAGAATGAGTGTGTCCACATGGAGGTGTGCACACTGAACTGTTAGAATGAGTGTTTCCTTGTTCAGGTGTGTACACTGAACTGTTAAAATGAGTGTGTCCACATGGAGGTGTGCACACTGAACTGTTAGAATGAGTGTGTGCACATGGAGGTGTGCACACTGAACTGTTAGAATGAGTGTGCCCACATGGAGGTGTGCACACTGAACTGTTAGAATGAGTGTGTCCACATGGAGGTGTGCACACTGAACTTTTAGAATGAGTGTATCCCTGTGGAGATGTGCACAGTGAACTGTTAGAATGAGTGTGTCCACATGGAGGTGTGCACACTGAACTGTTACAATGAGTGTGTCCACATGGAGGTGTGCACAATGAACTGTTAGAATATGTCCACATGGAGGTGTGCACACTGTATTGTTAGAATGAGTGTGTCCACATGGAGGTGTGCACACTGAACTGTTAGAATGAGTGTGTCCACACGGAGGTGGGCACACTGAATTGTTAGAATGAGTGTGTCCACATGGAGGTGTGCACACTGAACTGTTAGAATGAGTGTGTCCACATGGAGGTGTGCACACTGAACTGTTAGAATGATTGTGCCCACATGGATTTGTGCACACTGAAGTGTTAGAATGAGTGTGTCCACATGGAGGTGTGCACACTGAACTGTTAGAATGAGTGTATCCCTGTGGAGGTGTGCACACTGAACTGTTAGAATGAGTGTGTCCACATGGAGGTGTGCACACTGAATTGTTAGAATGAGTGTGTCCACATGGAGGTGTGCACACTGAACTGTTAGAATGAGTGTGCCCACATGGAGGTGTGCACAGTGAACTGTTAGAATGAGTGTGCCCACATGGAGGAGTGCACACTGAACTGTTAGAATCTGTCCACATTGAGGTGTGCACACTGAACTGTTAGAATGAGTGTGTCAACATGGAGGTGTGCACACTGAACTGTTAGAATGAGTGTGTCCACATGGAAGTGTGCACACTGAACTGTTAGAATGAGTGTGCCCACATGGAGGTGTGCACACTGAACTGTTAGAATGAGTGTGTCCACATGGAGTTGTGCACACTGAACTGTTAGAATTCGTGTATCCCTGTGGAGATGTGCACACTGAACTGTTAGAATGAGTGTGTCCACATGGAGGTGTGCACACTGAACTGTTAAAATGAGTGTGTCCACATGGAGGTGTGCACACTGAACTGTTAGAATATGTCCACATGGAGGTGTGCACACTGTATTGTTATAAAGAGTGTGTCCACATGGAGGTGTGCACACTGAACTGTTAGAATGAGTGTGCCCACATGGAGGTGTGCACACTGAACTGTTAGAATGAGTGTGTCCACATGGAGGTGTGCACACTGAACTGTTAAAATGAGTGTGTCCACCTGGAGGGGTGCACACTGAACTGTTCGAATGAGTGTGCCCACATGGAGGTGTGCACACTAAACTGTTAGAATGAGTGTGTCCACATGGAGGTGTGCACACTGAACTGTTAGAATGAGTGTTTCCCTGTGGAGGTGTGTACACTGAACTGTTAGAATGAGTGTGTCCCACATGGAGGTGTGCACACTGAACTGTTAGAATGAGTGTGTCCACATGGAGGTGTGCACACTGAACTGTTAGAATATCTCCACATGGAGGTGTGCACACTGTATTGTTAGAATGAGTGTATCCACATGGAGGTGTGCACACTGTATTGTTATAATGAGTGTGTCCACATGGAGGTGTGCACACTGAACTGTTAGAATGAGTGTGCCCACATGGAGGTGTGCACACTGAACTGTTATAATGAGTGTGTCCACATGGAGGTGTGCACACTGAACTGTTAGAATGAGTGTGCCCACATGGAGGTGTGCACACTGAACTGTTAGAATGAGTGTGCCCACATGGAGGTGTGCACACTGTTCTTTTAGAATGAGTATGCCCATATGGATGTGTGCACACTGAACTGTTAGAATGAGTGTGCCCACATGGAGGTGTGCACACTGAACTGTTAGAATGAGTGTGTCCACATGGAGGTGTGCACACTGAACTGTTAGAATGAGTGTGCCCACATGGAGGTGTGCACACTGAACTATTAGAATGAGTGTGTCCACATGGAGGTGTGCACACTGAACTGTTAGAATGAGTGTTTCCCTGTGGAGGTGTGTACACTGAACTGTTAAAATGAGTGTGTCCACATGGAGGTGTGCACACTGAACTTTTAGAATGAGTGTGCCCACATGGAGGTGTGCACACTGAACTGTTAGAATATGTCCACATGGAGGTGTGCACACTGTATTGTAAGAATGAGTGTATCCACATGGAGGTGTGCACACTGAACTGTTAGAATGAGTGTGTCCACATGGAAGTGTGTACACTTTACTGTTAGATTGAGTGTGTCCACATGGAGGTGTGTACACTGAACTGTTAGATTGAGTGTGTCCACATGGAAGTGTGCACACTGAACTGTTAGAATGAGTGTGCCCACATGGAGGTGTGCACACTGAACTGTTAGAATGTGTGTGTCCACATGGAGGTGTGCACACTGAACTGTTAGAATGAGTGTGTCCACATGGAAGTGTGTACACTTTACTGTTAGATTGAGTGTGTCCACATGGAGGTGTGTACACTGAACTGTTAGATTGAGTGTGTCCACATGGAGGTGTGCACACTGAACTGTTAAAATGAGTGTGTCCACATGGAGGTGTGCACACTGAACTGTTAGAATATGTCCACATGGAGGTGTGCACACTGTATTGTTATAATGAGTCTGTCCACATGGAGGTGTGCACACTTAACTGTTAGAATGAGTGTGTCCACATGGAGGTGTGCACACTGAACTGTTAGAATGAGTGTGTCCACATGGAGGTGTGCACCATGAACTGTTAGAATGAGTGTGTCCACATGGAGGTGTGCACACTGAACTGTTAGAATGAGTGTGCCCACATGGAGGTGTGCACACTGAACTATTAGAATGAGTGTGTCCACATGGAGGTGTGCACACTGAACTGTTAGAATGAGTGTTTCCCTGTGGAGGTGTGTACACTGAACTGTTAAATTGAGTGTGTCCACATGGAGGTGTGCACACTGAACTGTTAGAATGAGTGTGTGCACATGGAGGTGTGCACACTGAACTGTTAGAATGAGTATGCCCACATGGAGGTGTGCACACTGAACTGTTAGAATGAGTGTGCCCACATGGAGGTGTGCACACTGAACTGTTAGAATGAGTGTGTCCACATGGAGGTGTGCACACTGAACTTTTAGAATGAGTGTATCCCTGTGGAGATGTGCACAGTGAACTGTTAGAATGAGTGTGTCCACATGGAGGTGTGCACACTGAACTGTTACAATGAGTGTGTCCACATGGAGGTGTGCACAATGAACTGTTAGAATATGTCCACATGGAGGTGTGCACACTGTATTGTTAGAATGAGTGTGTCAACATGGAGGTGTGCACACTGAACTGTTAGAATGAGTGTGTCAACACGGAGGTGTGCACACTGAATTGTTAGAATGTGTGTGTCCACATGGAGGTGTGCACACTGAACTGTTAGAATGAGTGTGTCCACATGGAAGTGTGTACACTTTACTGTTAGATTGAGTGTGTCCACATGGAGGTGTGTACACTGAACTGTTAGATTGAGTGTGTCCACATGGAGGTGTGCACACTGAACTGTTAAAATGAGTGTGTCCACATGGAGGTGTGCACACTGAACTGTTAGAATATGTCCACATGGAGGTGTGCACACTGTATTGTTATAATGAGTGTGTCCACATGGAGGTGTGCACACTTAACTGTTAGAATGAGTGTGTCCACATGGAGGTGTGCACACTGAACTGTTAGAATGAGTGTGTCCACATGGAGGTGTGCACCATGAACTGTTAGAATGAGTGTGTCCACATGGAGGTGTGCACACTGAACTGTTAGAATGAGTGTGCCCACATGGAGGTGTGCACACTGAACTATTAGAATGAGTGTGTCCACATGGAGGTGTGCACACTGAACTGTTAGAATGAGTGTTTCCCTGTGGAGGTGTGTACACTGAACTGTTAAATTGAGTGTGTCCACATGGAGGTGTGCACACTGAACTGTTAGAATGAGTGTGTGCACATGGAGGTGTGCACACTGAACTGTTAGAATGAGTATGCCCACATGGAGGTGTGCACACTGAACTGTTAGAATGAGTGTGCCCACATGGAGGTGTGCACACTGAACTGTTAGAATGAGTGTGTCCACATGGAGGTGTGCACACTGAACTTTTAGAATGAGTGTATCCCTGTGGAGATGTGCACAGTGAACTGTTAGAATGAGTGTGTCCACATGGAGGTGTGCACACTGAACTGTTACAATGAGTGTGTCCACATGGAGGTGTGCACAATGAACTGTTAGAATATGTCCACATGGAGGTGTGCACACTGTATTGTTAGAATGAGTGTGTCAACATGGAGGTGTGCACACTGAACTGTTAGAATGAGTGTGTCCACACGGAGGTGTGCACACTGAATTGTTAGAATGAGTGTGTCCACATGGAGGTGTGCACACTGAACTGTTAGAATGAGTGTGTCCACATGGAGGTGTGCACACTGAACTGTTAGAATGATTGTGCCCACATGGATTTGTGCACACTGAAGTGTTAGAATGAGTGTGTCCACATGGAGGTGTGCACACTGAACTGTTAGAATGAGTGTATCCCTGTGGAGGTGTGCACACTGAACTGTTAGAATGAGTGTGTCCACATGGAGGTGTGCACACTGAATTGTTAGAATGAGTGTGTCCACACGGAGGTGTGCACACTGAACTGTTAGAATGAGTGTGCCCACATGGAGGTGTGCACAGTGAACTGTTAGAATGAGTGTGCCCACATGGTGGTGTGCACACTTTTCTGTTAGAATGAGTATGCCCACATGGAGGTGTGCACAGTGAACTGTTAGAATGAGTGTGCCCACATGGAGGAGTGCACACTGAACTGTTAGAATCTGTCCACATTGAGGTGTGCACACTGAACTGTTAGAATGAGTGTGTCAACATGGAGGTGTGCACACTGAACTGTTAGAATGAGTGTGTCCACATGGAAGTGTGCACACTGAACTGTTAGAATGAGTGTGCCCACATGGAGGTGTGCACACTGAACTGTTAGAATGAGTGTGTCCACATGGAGGTGTGCACACTGAACTGTTAGAATTCGTGTATCCCTGTGGAGATGTGCACACTGAACTGTTAGAATGAGTGTGTCCACATGGAGGTGTGCACACTGAACTGTTAAAATGAGTGTGTGCACATGGAGGTGTGCACACTGAACTGTTAGAATATTTCCACATGGAGGTGTGCACACTGTATTGTTATAAAGAGTGTGTCCACATGGAGGTGTGCACACTGAACTGTTAGAATGAGTGTGTCCACATGGAGGTGTGTACACTGAACTGTTAGATTGAGTGTGTCCACATGGAAGTGTGCACACTGAACTGTTAGAATGAGTGTATCCACATGGAGGTGTGTACCCTGAACTGTTAGAATGAGTGTGCCCACATGGAGGTGTGCACACTGAACTGTTAGAATTAGTCTATCCCTGTGGAGATGTGCACACTGAACTGTTAGAATGAATGTGTCCACATGGAGGTGTGAACACTGAACTGTTAGAATGAGTGTGTCCACATGGAGTTGTGCACACTGAACTGTTAGAATATGTCCACATGGAGGTGTGCACACTGTATTGTTAGAATGAGTGTGTCCACATGGAGGTGTGCACACTGAACTGTTAGAATGAGTGTGTCCACATGGAGGTGTGCACACTGAGCTGTTAGAATGAGTGTGTCCACATGGAGGTGTGCACACTGAACTGTTAGAATGAGTGTGTCCACATGGAGGTGTGCACACTGAACTGTTAGAATGAGTGTGCCCACATGGAGGTGTGCACACTGAACTGTTAGAATGAGTGTGCTCACATGGAGGTTGCACACTGAACTGTTAGAATGAGTGTGTCCACGTGGAAGTGTGCACAATGAACTGTTAGAATGAGTGTGTCCACATGGAGGTGTGCACAATGAATTGTTAGAATGACTGTGTCCACAATGAGGTGTTCACACTGAACTGTTAGAATGACTGTGCCCACATGGAGGTGTGCACACTGAACTGTTAGAATGAGTGTGTCCCTGTGGAGGTGTGCACACTGAACTGTTAGAATGAGTGTGTACACATGGAGGTGTCCACACTGAACTGTTAGAATGAGTGTGTCCACATGGGGGTGTGCACACTGAACTGTTAGAATGAGTGTGTCCCAGTGGAGGTGTTCACACTAAACTGTTAGAATGAGTGTGTCCACATGGAGGTGTGAACACTGAACTGTTAGAATGAGTGTGCCCACATGGAGTTGTGTACACTGAACTGTTAGAATGATTGTGTCCACATGGAGGTGTGCTCACTGAACTGTTAGAATGACTGTGTCCACATGGAGGTGTGCACACTGAACTGTTAGAATGAGTGTGTCCCTGTGGACGTGTGCACACTGAACTGTTAGAATGAGTGTGTCCCTGTGGACATGTGCACACTGAACTGTTAGAATGAGTGTGTCCACATGGAGGTGTGCACACTGAACTGTTAGAATGAGTGTGTTAACATGGAGGTGTGCACACTGAACTGTTAGAATGAGTGTGCCCACATGGAGGTGTGCACACTGAACTGTTAGATTGAGTGTGTCCACATGGATGTGTGTACACTGAACTGTTAGATTGAGTTTGTCCACATGGAGGTGTGCACCCTGAAATGTTAGAATGAGTGTGTCCACATGGAAGTGTGCACACTGAACTGTTAGAATGAGTGTGCCCACATGCAGGTGTGCACACTGAACTGTTAGAATGAGTGTGTCCACATGGAGGTGTGCACACTGAACTGTTAGAATTAGTGTATCCCTGTGGAGATGTGCACTGTGAACTGTTAGAATGAGTGTGTCCACATGGAGGTGTGCACACTGAACTGTTAGAATGAGTGTGTCCACATGGAGGTGTGCACACTGAACTGTTAGAATATGTCCACATGGAGGTGTGCACACTGTATTGTTAGAATGAGTGTGTCCACATGGAGGTGTGCACACTGAACTGTTAGAATGAGTGTGTCCCTGTGGAGGTGTGCACACTAAACTGTTAGAATGAGTGGGTCCACATGGAGGTGTGCACACTGAACTGTTAGAATGAGTGTGCCCACATGGAGTTGTGTACACTGAACTGTTAGAATGATTGTGTCCACATGGAGGTGTGCACACTGAACTGTTAGAATGACTCTGTCCACATGGAGGTGTGCACACTGAACTGTTAGAATGAGTGTGTGCACATGGAGGTGTGCACACTGAACTGTTAGAATGAGTATGCCCACATGGAGGTGTGCACACTGAACTGTTAGAATGAGTGTGCCCACATGGAGGTGTGCACACTGAACTGTTAGAATGAGTGTGTCCACATGGAGGTGTGCACACTGAACTTTTAGAATGAGTGTATCCCTGTGGAGATGTGCACAGTGAACTGTTAGAATGAGTGTGTCCACATGGAGGTGTGCACACTGAACTGTTACAATGAGTGTGTCCACATGGAGGTGTGCACAATGAACTGTTAGAATATGTCCACATGGAGGTGTGCACACTGTATTGTTAGAATGAGTGTGTCAACATGGAGGTGTGCACACTGAACTGTTAGAATGAGTGTGTCAACACGGAGGTGTGCACACTGAATTGTTAGAATGTGTGTGTCCACATGGAGGTGTGCACACTGAACTGTTAGAATGAGTGTGTCCACATGGAAGTGTGTACACTTTACTGTTAGATTGAGTGTGTCCACATGGAGGTGTGTACACTGAACTGTTAGATTGAGTGTGTCCACATGGAGGTGTGCACACTGAACTGTTAAAATGAGTGTGTCCACATGGAGGTGTGCACACTGAACTGTTAGAATATGTCCACATGGAGGTGTGCACACTGTATTGTTATAATGAGTGTGTCCACATGGAGGTGTGCACACTTAACTGTTAGAATGAGTGTGTCCACATGGAGGTGTGCACACTGAACTGTTAGAATGAGTGTGTCCACATGGAGGTGTGCACCATGAACTGTTAGAATGAGTGTGTCCACATGGAGGTGTGCACACTGAACTGTTAGAATGAGTGTGCCCACATGGAGGTGTGCACACTGAACTATTAGAATGAGTGTGTCCACATGGAGGTGTGCACACTGAACTGTTAGAATGAGTGTTTCCCTGTGGAGGTGTGTACACTGAACTGTTAAATTGAGTGTGTCCACATGGAGGTGTGCACACTGAACTGTTAGAATGAGTGTGTGCACATGGAGGTGTGCACACTGAACTGTTAGAATGAGTATGCCCACATGGAGGTGTGCACACTGAACTGTTAGAATGAGTGTGCCCACATGGAGGTGTGCACACTGAACTGTTAGAATGAGTGTGTCCACATGGAGGTGTGCACACTGAACTTTTAGAATGAGTGTATCCCTGTGGAGATGTGCACAGTGAACTGTTAGAATGAGTGTGTCCACATGGAGGTGTGCACACTGAACTGTTACAATGAGTGTGTCCACATGGAGGTGTGCACAATGAACTGTTAGAATATGTCCACATGGAGGTGTGCACACTGTATTGTTAGAATGAGTGTGTCAACATGGAGGTGTGCACACTGAACTGTTAGAATGAGTGTGTCCACACGGAGGTGTGCACACTGAATTGTTAGAATGAGTGTGTCCACATGGAGGTGTGCACACTGAACTGTTAGAATGAGTGTGTCCACATGGAGGTGTGCACACTGAACTGTTAGAATGATTGTGCCCACATGGATTTGTGCACACTGAAGTGTTAGAATGAGTGTGTCCACATGGAGGTGTGCACACTGAACTGTTAGAATGAGTGTATCCCTGTGGAGGTGTGCACACTGAACTGTTAGAATGAGTGTGTCCACATGGAGGTGTGCACACTGAATTGTTAGAATGAGTGTGTCCACACGGAGGTGTGCACACTGAACTGTTAGAATGAGTGTGCCCACATGGAGGTGTGCACAGTGAACTGTTAGAATGAGTGTGCCCACATGGTGGTGTGCACACTTTTCTGTTAGAATGAGTATGCCCACATGGAGGTGTGCACAGTGAACTGTTAGAATGAGTGTGCCCACATGGAGGAGTGCACACTGAACTGTTAGAATCTGTCCACATTGAGGTGTGCACACTGAACTGTTAGAATGAGTGTGTCAACATGGAGGTGTGCACACTGAACTGTTAGAATGAGTGTGTCCACATGGAAGTGTGCACACTGAACTGTTAGAATGAGTGTGCCCACATGGAGGTGTGCACACTGAACTGTTAGAATGAGTGTGTCCACATGGAGGTGTGCACACTGAACTGTTAGAATTCGTGTATCCCTGTGGAGATGTGCACACTGAACTGTTAGAATGAGTGTGTCCACATGGAGGTGTGCACACTGAACTGTTAAAATGAGTGTGTGCACATGGAGGTGTGCACACTGAACTGTTAGAATATTTCCACATGGAGGTGTGCACACTGTATTGTTATAAAGAGTGTGTCCACATGGAGGTGTGCACACTGAACTGTTAGAATGAGTGTGTCCACATGGAGGTGTGTACACTGAACTGTTAGATTGAGTGTGTCCACATGGAAGTGTGCACACTGAACTGTTAGAATGAGTGTATCCACATGGAGGTGTGTACCCTGAACTGTTAGAATGAGTGTGCCCACATGGAGGTGTGCACACTGAACTGTTAGAATTAGTCTATCCCTGTGGAGATGTGCACACTGAACTGTTAGAATGAATGTGTCCACATGGAGGTGTGAACACTGAACTGTTAGAATGAGTGTGTCCACATGGAGTTGTGCACACTGAACTGTTAGAATATGTCCACATGGAGGTGTGCACACTGTATTGTTAGAATGAGTGTGTCCACATGGAGGTGTGCACACTGAACTGTTAGAATGAGTGTGTCCACATGGAGGTGTGCACACTGAGCTGTTAGAATGAGTGTGTCCACATGGAGGTGTGCACACTGAACTGTTAGAATGAGTGTGTCCACATGGAGGTGTGCACACTGAACTGTTAGAATGAGTGTGCCCACATGGAGGTGTGCACACTGAACTGTTAGAATGAGTGTGCTCACATGGAGGTTGCACACTGAACTGTTAGAATGAGTGTGTCCACGTGGAAGTGTGCACAATGAACTGTTAGAATGAGTGTGTCCACATGGAGGTGTGCACAATGAATTGTTAGAATGACTGTGTCCACAATGAGGTGTTCACACTGAACTGTTAGAATGACTGTGCCCACATGGAGGTGTGCACACTGAACTGTTAGAATGAGTGTGTCCCTGTGGAGGTGTGCACACTGAACTGTTAGAATGAGTGTGTACACATGGAGGTGTCCACACTGAACTGTTAGAATGAGTGTGTCCACATGGGGGTGTGCACACTGAACTGTTAGAATGAGTGTGTCCCAGTGGAGGTGTTCACACTAAACTGTTAGAATGAGTGTGTCCACATGGAGGTGTGAACACTGAACTGTTAGAATGAGTGTGCCCACATGGAGTTGTGTACACTGAACTGTTAGAATGATTGTGTCCACATGGAGGTGTGCTCACTGAACTGTTAGAATGACTGTGTCCACATGGAGGTGTGCACACTGAACTGTTAGAATGAGTGTGTCCCTGTGGACGTGTGCACACTGAACTGTTAGAATGAGTGTGTCCCTGTGGACATGTGCACACTGAACTGTTAGAATGAGTGTGTCCACATGGAGGTGTGCACACTGAACTGTTAGAATGAGTGTGTTAACATGGAGGTGTGCACACTGAACTGTTAGAATGAGTGTGCCCACATGGAGGTGTGCACACTGAACTGTTAGATTGAGTGTGTCCACATGGATGTGTGTACACTGAACTGTTAGATTGAGTTTGTCCACATGGAGGTGTGCACCCTGAAATGTTAGAATGAGTGTGTCCACATGGAAGTGTGCACACTGAACTGTTAGAATGAGTGTGCCCACATGCAGGTGTGCACACTGAACTGTTAGAATGAGTGTGTCCACATGGAGGTGTGCACACTGAACTGTTAGAATTAGTGTATCCCTGTGGAGATGTGCACTGTGAACTGTTAGAATGAGTGTGTCCACATGGAGGTGTGCACACTGAACTGTTAGAATGAGTGTGTCCACATGGAGGTGTGCACACTGAACTGTTAGAATATGTCCACATGGAGGTGTGCACACTGTATTGTTAGAATGAGTGTGTCCACATGGAGGTGTGCACACTGAACTGTTAGAATGAGTGTGTCCCTGTGGAGGTGTGCACACTAAACTGTTAGAATGAGTGGGTCCACATGGAGGTGTGCACACTGAACTGTTAGAATGAGTGTGCCCACATGGAGTTGTGTACACTGAACTGTTAGAATGATTGTGTCCACATGGAGGTGTGCACACTGAACTGTTAGAATGACTCTGTCCACATGGAGGTGTGCACACTGAACTGTTAGAATGAGTGTGTCCACAATGAGGTGTGCACACTGAACTGTTAGAATGAGTGTGCCCACATGGTGGTGTGCACACTGTTCTGTTAGAATGAGTATGCCCCCATGGAGGTGTGCTCACTGAACTGTTAGAATGAGTGTGCCCACATGGAGGTGTGCACACTGAACTGTTAAAATGAGTGTGTCCACATGGAGGTGTGCACACTGAACTTTTAGAATGAGTGTGCCCACATGTTTGTGTGCACACTGAACTGTTAGAATATGTCCACATGGAGGTGTGCACACTTTATTGTTAGAATGAGTGTATCCACATGGACGTGTGCACACTGAACTGTTAAAATGAGTGTGTCCACATGGAAGTGTGTACATTGAGCTGTTAGATTGAGTGTGTCCACATGGAGGTGTGCACACTGAACTGTTAGAATGACTGTGCCCACATGGAGGTGTGCACACTGAACTGTTAGAATATGTCCACATGGAGGTGTGCACAATGTATTGTTAGAATGAGTGTGTCCACATGGAGGTGTGCACACTGAACTGTTAGAATGAGTGTGTCCACATGGAGGTGTGCACACTGAACTGTTAGAATGAGTGTGTCCACATGGAGGTGTGCACACTGAACTGTTAGAATGAGTGTGTCCACATGGAGGTGTGCACACTGAACTGTTAGAATGAGTGTGCCCACATGGAGGTGTGCACACTGAACTGTTAGAATGAGTGTGCTCACATGGAGGTTGCACACTGAACTGTTAGAATGAGTGTGTCCACGTGGAAGTGTGCACAATGAACTGTTAGAATGAGTGTGTCCACATGGAGGTGTGCACAATGAATTGTTAGAATGACTGTGTCCACAATGAGGTGTGCACACTGTACTGTTAGAATGACTGTGCCCACATGGAGGTGTGCACACTGAACTGTTAGAATGAGTGTGTCCCTGTGGAGGTGTGCACACTGAACTGTTAGAATGAGTGTGTACACATGGAGGTGTCCACACTGAACTGTTAGAATGAGTGTGTCCACATGGGGGTGTGCACACTGAACTGTTAGAATGAGTGTGTCCCTGTGGAGGTGTGCACACTAAACTGTTAGAATGAGTGTGTCCACATGGAGGTGTGCACACTGAACTGTTAGAATGAGTGTGCCCACATGGAGTTGTGTACACTGAACTGTTAGAATGATTGTGTCCACATGGAGGTGTGCTCACTGAACTGTTAGAATGACTGTGTCCACATGGAGGTGTGCACACTGAACTGTTAGAATGAGTGTGTCCCTGTGGACGTGTGCACACTGAACTGTTAGAATGAGTGTGTCCCTGTGGACGTGTGCACACTGAACTGTTAGAATGAGTGTGTCCACATGGAGGTGTGCACACTGAACTGTTAGAATGAGTGTGTTAACATGGAGGTGTGCACACTGAACTGTTAGAATGAGTGTGCCCACATTGAGGTGTGCACACTGAACTGTTAGATTGAGTGTGTCCACATGGATGTGTGTACACTGAACTGTTAGATTGAGTTTGTCCACATGGAGGTGTGCACCCTGAAATGTTAGAATGAGTGTGTCCACATGGAAGTGTGCACACTGAACTGTTAGAATGAGTGTGCCCACATGGAGGTGTGCACACTGAACTGTTAGAATGAGTGTGTCCACATGGAGGTGTGCACACTGAACTGTTAGAATTAGTGTATCCCTGTGGAGATGTGCACTGTGAACTGTTAGAATGAGTGTGTCCACATGGAGGTGTGCACACTGAACTGTTAGAATGAGTGTGTCCACATGGAGGTGTGCACCCTGAACTGTTAGAATATGTCCACATGGAGGTGTGCACACTGTATTGTTAGAATGAGTGTGTCCACATGGAGGTGTGCACACTGAACTGTTAGAATGAGTGTGTCCCTGTGGAGGTGTGCACACTAAACTGTTAGAATGAGTGGGTCCACATGGAGGTGTGCACACTGAACTGTTAGAATGAGTGTGCCCACATGGAGTTGTGTACACTGAACTGTTAGAATGATTGTGTCCACATGGAGGTGTGCACACTGAACTGTTAGAATGACTCTGTCCACATGGAGGTGTGCACACTGAACTGTTAGAATGAGTGTGTCCCTGTGGAGGTGTGCACACTGAACTGTTAGAATGAGTGTGTCCACAATGAGGTGTGCACACTGAACTGTTAGAATGAGTGTGCCCACATGGAGGTGTGCACACTGAACTGTTAGAATGAGTGTGTCCACATGGAGGTGTGCACACTGAACTTTTAGAATGAGTGTGCCCACATGTTTGTGTGCACACTGAACTGTTAGAATATGTCCACATGGAGGTGAGCACACTGTATTGTTAGAATGAGTGTATCAACATGGAGGTGTGCACACTGAACTGTTAAAATGAGTGTGTCCACATGGAAGTGTGTACATTGAGCTGTTAGATTGAGTGTGTCCACATGGAGGTGTGCACACTGAACTGTTAGAATGAGTGTGTCCACATGGAGGTGTGTACACTGAACTGTTAGATTGAGTGTGTCCACATGGAAGTGTGCACACTGAACTGTTAGAATGAGTGTGCCCACATGGAGGTGTGTACACTGAACTGTTAGAATGAGTGTGCCCACATGGAGGTGTGCACACTGAACTGTTAGAATTAGTCTATCCCTGTGGAGATGTGCACACTGAACTGTTAGAATGAGTGTGTCCACATGGAGGTGTGAACACTGAACTGTTAGAATGAGTGTGTCCACATGGAGTTGTGCACACTGAACTTTTAGAATATGTCCACATGGAGGTGTGCACACTGTATTGTTAGAATGAGTGTGTCCACATGGAGGTGTGCACACTGAACTGTTAGAATGAGTGTGTCCACATGGAGGTGTGCACACTGAACTGTTAGAATGAGTGTGTCCACATGGAGGTGTGCACACTGAACTGTTAGAATGAGTGTGTCCACATGTAGGTGTGCACACTAAACTGTTAGAATGAGTGTGCCCACTTGGAGGTGTGCACACTGAACTGTTAGAATGAGTGTGCTCACATGGAGTTTGCACACTGAACTGTTAGAATGAGTGTGTCCACGTGGAAGTGTGCACACTGAACTGTTAGAATGAGTGTGTCCACATGGAGGTGTGCAAAATGAATTGTTAGAATGACTGTGTCCACATTGGGTGTGCACACTGAACTGTTAGAATGACTGTGCCCACATGGAGGTGTGCACACTGAACTGTTAGAATGAGTGTGTCCCTGTGGAGGTGTGCACACTGAACTGTTAGAATGAGTGTGTAGACATGGAGGTGTCCACACTGAACTGTTAGAATGAGTGTGTCCACATGGGGGTGTGCACATTGAACTGTTAGAATGAGTGTGTCCCTGTGGAGGTGTGCACACTAAACTGTTAGAATGAGTGTGTCCACATGGAGGTGTGCACACTGAACTGTTAGAATGAGTGTGTCCCTGCGGAGGTGTGCACACTGAACTGTTAGAATGAGTGTGTACACATGGAGGTGTCCACACTGAACTGTTAGAATGAGTGTGTCCACATGGGGGTGTGCACACTTAACTGTTAGAATGAGTGTGTCCCTGTGGACGTGTGCACACTGAACTGTTAGAATGAGTGTGTCCACATGGAGGTGTGCACACTGAACTTTTAGAATGAGTGTGTCCACATGGAGGTGTGCACACTGAACTGTTAGAATGAGTGTGTTAACATGGAGGTGTGCACACTGAACTGTTAGAATGAGTGTATCCACATGGAGGTGTGCACACTGAACTGTTAGAATGAGTGTGTCCACATGGAGGTGTGCACACTGAACTGTTAGAATGATTGTGCCCACATGGAGGTGTGCACACTGAAGTGTTAGAATGAGTGTGTCCACATCGAGGTGTGCACACTGAACTGTTAGAATGAGTGTATCCCTGTGGAGGTGTGCACACTGAACTGTTAGAATGAGTGTGTCCACATGGAGGTGTGCACACTGAATTGTTAGAATGAGTGTGTCCACATGAAGGTGTGCACACTGAACTGTTAGAATGAGTGTGCCCACATGGAGGTGTGCACAGTGAACTGTTAGAATGAGTGTGCCCACATGGTGGTGTGCACACTTTTCTGTTAGAATGAGTATGCCCACATGGAGGTGTGCACAGTGAACTGTTAGAATGAGTGTGCCCACATGGAGGAGTGCACAGTGAACTGTTAGAATCTGTCCACATTGAGGTGTGCACACTGAACTGTTAGAATGAGTGTGTCAACATGGAGGTGTGCACACTGAACTGTTAGAATGAGTGTGTCCACATGGAAGTGTGCACACTGAACTGTTAGAACGAGTGTGTCCACATGGAGGTGTGCACACTGAACTGCTGGAATTAGTGTATCCCTGTGGAGATGTGCACACTGAACTGTTAGAATGAGTGTGTCCACATGGAGGTGTGCACACTGAACTGTTAAAATGAGTGTGTCCACATGGAGTTGTGCACACTGAACTGTTAGAATATGTCCACATGAAGGTGTGCACACTGTATTGTTATAAAGAGTGTGTCCACATGGTGGTGTGCACACTGAACTGTTAGAATGAGTGTACCCACATGGAGGTGTGCACACTGAACTGTTAGAATGACTGTGTCCACATGGAGGTGTGCACACTGAACTGTTAAAATGAGTGTGTCCACATGGAGGGGTGCACACTGAACTGTTAGAATGAGTGTGCCCACATGGAGGTGTGCACACTGTATTGTTATAAAGAGTGTGTCCACATGGAGGTGTGCACACTGAACTGTTAGAATGAGTGTTTCCCTGTGGAGGTGTGTACACTGAACTGTTAGAATGAGTGTGTCCACATGGAGGTGTGCACACTGAACTGTTAGAATGAGTGTGTCCACATGAAGGTGTGCACACAGAACTGTTAGAATGAGTGTGCCCACATGGAGGTGTGCACACTGAACTGTTAGAATGAGTGTGCCCACATGGTGGTGTGCACACTGTTCTGTTAGAATGAGTATGCCCCCATGGAGGTGTGCTCACTGAACTGTTAGAATGAGTAGGCCCACATGGAGGTGTGCACACTGAACTGTTAAAATGAGTGTGTCCACATGGAGGTGTGCACACTGAACTTTTAGAATGAGTGTGCCCACATGTTTGTGTGCACACTGAACTGTTAGAATATGTCCACATGGAGGTGTGCACACTGAACTGTTAGATTGAGTGTGTCCACATGGATGTGTGTACACTGAACTGTTAGATTGAGTTTGTCCACATGTAGGTGTGCACACTGAAATGTTAGAATGAGTGTGTCCACATGGAAGTGTGCACACTGAACTGTTAGAATGAGTGTGCCCACATGGAGTTGTGCACACTGAACTGTTAGAATGAGTGTGTCCACATGGAGGTGTGCACATTGAACTGTTAGAATTAGTGTATCCCTGTGGAGATGTGCACTGTGAACTGTTAGAATGATTGTGTCCACATGGAGGTGTGCACACTGAACTGTTAGAATGAGTGTGTCCACATGGAGTTGTGCACACTGAACTGTTAGAATATGTCCACATGGAGGTGTGCGCACTGTATTGTTAGAATGAGTGTGTCCACATGGAGGTGTGCACACTGAACTGTTAGAATGAGTGTGTCCCTGTGGAGGTGTGCACACTGAACTGTTAGAATTAGTGTATCCCTGTGGAGATGTGCACAGTGAACTGTTAGAATGAGTGTGTCAACATGGAGGTGTGCACACTGAACTGTTAGAATGAGTGTGTCCACATGGAGGTGTGCACACTGAACTGTTAGAATGAGTGTGTCCACATGGAGGTGTGCACACTGAACTGTTAGAATGACTGTGCCCACATGGAGGTGTGCACACTGAACTGTTAGAATGAGTGTGTCCACATGGATGTGTGCACACTGAAGTGTTAGAATGAGTGTATACCTGTGGAGGTGTGCACACTGAACTGTTAGAATGAGTGTGTCCAAATGGAGGTGTGCACACTGAACTGTTAAAATGAGTGTGTCCACATGGAGGTGTGCACACTGAACTGTTAGAATGAGTGTATACCTGTGGAGGTGTGCACACTGAACTATTAGAATGAGTGTGTCACATGGAGGTGTGCAAACTGAACTGTTAGAATGAGTGTGCCACATGGAGCTGTGCACACTGAACTGTTAGAATGAGTGTGTCCACATGGAGGTGTGCACACTGAACTGTTAGAATGAGTGTGCTCACATGGAGGTTGCACACTGAACTGTTAGAATGAGTGTGTCCCTGTGGAGGTGTGCACACTGAACTGTTAGAATGAGTGTGTACACATGGAGGTGTCCACACTGAACTGTTAGAATGAGTGTGTCCACATGGGGGTGTGCACACTGAACTGTTAGAATGAGTGTGTCCCTGTGGAGGTGTGCACACTAAACTGTTAGAATTTGTGTGTCCACATGGAGGTGTGCACACTGAACTGTTAGAATGAGTGTGCCCACATGGAGTTGTGTACACTGAACTGTTAGAATGATTGTGTCCACATGGAGGTGTGCACACTGAACTGTTAGAATGACTCTGTCCACATGGAGGTGTGCACACTGAACTGTTAGAATGAGTGTGTCCCTGTGGAGGTGTGCACACTGAACTGTTAGAATGAGAGTGTCCACAATGAGGTGTGCACACTGAACTTTTAGAATGAGTGTGCCCACATGTTTGTGTGCACACTGAACTGTTAGAATATGTCCACATGGAGGTGTGCACACTGAACTGTTAGAATGAGTGTATCCACATGGAGGTGTACACACTGAACTGTTAAAATTAGTGTGTCCACATGGAAGTGTGTACATTGAGCTGTTAGATTGAGTGTGTCCACATGGAGGTGTGCACACTGAACTGTTAGAATGAGTGTGTCCACATGGAGGTGTGTACACTGAACTGTTAGATTGAGTGTGTCCACATTGAAGTGTGCACACTGAACTGTTAGAATGAGTGTGCCCACATGGAGGTGTGTACACTGAACTGTTAGAATGAGTGTGCCCACATGGAGGTGTGCACCCTGAACTGTTAGAATTAGTCTATCCCTGTGGAGATGTGCACACTGAACTGTTAGAATGAGTGTGTCCACATGGAGGTGTGAACACTGAACTGTTAGAATGAGTGTGTCCACATGGAGTTGTGCACACTGAACTGTTAGAATATGTCCACATGGAGGTGTGCACACTGTATTGTTAGAATGAGTGTGTCCACATGGAGGTGTGCACACTGAACTGTTAGAATGAGTGTGTCCACATGGAGGTGTGCACACTGAACTGTTAGAATGAGTGTGTCCACATGGAGGTGTGCACACTGAACTGTTAGAATGAGTGTGTCCACATGGAGGTGTGCACACTGAACTGTTAGAATGAGTGTGCCCACATGGAGGTGTGCAGACTGAACTGTTAGAGTGAGTGTGCTCACATGGAGGTTGCACACTGAACTGTTAGAATGAGTGTGTCCACGTGAAAGTGTGCACACTGAACTGTTAGAATGAGTGTGTCCACATGGAGGTGTGCACAATGAATTGTTGAATGACTGTGTCCACAATGAGGTGTGCACACTGAACTGTGAGAATGACTGTGCCCACATGGAGGTGTGCACACTGAACTGTTAGAATTAGTGTGTCCCTGTGGAGGTGTGCACACTGAACTGTTAGAATGAGTGTGTACACATGGAGGTGTCCACACTGAACTGTTAGAATGAGTGTGTCCACATGGGGGTGTGCACACTGAACTGTTAGAATGAGTGTGCCCACATGTTTGTGTGCACACTGAACTGTTAGAATATGTGCACATGGAGGTGTGCACACTGTATTGTTAGAATGAGTGTATCCACATGGAGGTGTGCACACTGAACTGTTAAAATGAGTGTGTCCACATGGAAGTGTGTACATTGAGCTGTTAGATTGAGTGTGTCTACATGGAGGTGTGCACACTGAACTGTTAGAATGAGTGTGTCCACATGGAGGTGTGTACACTGAACTGTTAGATTGAGTGTGTCCACATGGAAGTGTGCACACTGAACTGTTAGAATGAGTGTGTCCACATGGAGGTGTGGACACTGAACTGTTAGAATGAGTGTGTCCCTGTGGACGTGTGCACACTGAACTGTTAGAATGAGTGTGTCCCTGTGGACGTGTGCACACTGAACTGTTAGAATGAGTGTGTCCACATGGAGGTGTGCACACTGAACTGTTAGAATGAGTGTGTTAACATGGAGGTGTGCACACTGAACTGTTAGAATGAGTGTATCCACATGGAGGTGTGCACACTGAACTGTTAAAACGAGTGTGTCCACATGGAAGTGTGTACATTGAGCTGTTAGATTGAGTGTGTCCACATGGAGGTGTGCACACTGAACTGTTTGAATGAGTGTGTCCACATGGAGGTGTGTACACTGAACTGGTAGATTGAGTGTGTCCACATGGAAGTGTGCACACTGAACTGTTAGAATGAGTGTGCCCACATGGAGGTGTGTACACTGAACTGTTAGAATGAGTGTGCCCACATGGAGGTGTGCACATTGAACTGTTAGAATTAGTCTATCCCTGTGGAGATGTGCACACTGAACTGTTAGAATGAGTGTGTCCACATGGAGGTGTCCACACTGAACTGTTAGAATGAGTGTGTCCACATGGGGGTGTGCACACTGAACTGTTAGAATGAGTGTGTCCCTGTGGAGGTGTGCACACTAAACTGTTAGAATGAGTGTGTGCACATGGAGGTGTGCACACTGAACTGTTAGAATGAGTGTGTCCCTGTGGAGGTGTGCACACTGAACTGTTAGAATGAGTGTGTACACATGGAGGTGTCCACACTGAACTGTTAGAATGAGTGTGTCCACATGGGGGTGTGCACACTGAACTGTTAGAATGAGTGTGTCCCTGTGGAGGTGTGCACACTAAACTGTTAGAATGAGTGTGTGCACATGGAGGTGTGCACACTGAACTGTTAGAATGAGTGTGTCCCTGTGGAGGTGTGCACACTGAACTGTTAGAATGAGTGTGTACACATGGAGGTGTCCACACTGAACTGTTAGAATGAGTGTGTCCACATGGGGGTGTGCACACTGAACTGTTAGAATGAGTGTGCCCACATGGAGTTGTGTACACTGAACTGTTAGAATGATTGTGTCCACATGGAGGTGTGCACACTGAACTGTTAGAATGACTGTGTCCACATGGAGGTGTGCACACTGAACTGTTAGAATGAGTGTGTCCCTGTGGAGGTGTGCACACTGAACTGTTAGAATGAGTGTGTCCACAATGAGGTGTGCACACTGAACTGTTAGAATTAGTGTGACCACATGGAGGTGTGCACACTGAAGTGTTAGAATGAGTGTGTCCACATGGAGGTGTGCACACTGAACTTTTAGAATGAGTGTGCCCACATGTTTGTGTGCACACTGAACTGTTAGAATATGTCCACATGGAGGTGTGCACACTGTATTGTTAGAATGAGTGTATCCAAATGGAGGTGTGCACACTGAACTGTTAAAATGAGTGTGTCCACATGGAAGTGTGTACATTGAGCTGTTAGATTGAGTGTGTCTACATGGAGGTGTGCACACTGAACTGTTAGAATGAGTGTGTCCACATGGAGGTGTGTACCCTGAACTGTTAGATTGAGTGTGTCCACATGGAAGTGTGCACACTGAACTGTTAGAATGAGTGTGTCCACATGGAGGTGTGGACACTGAACGGTTAGAATGAGTGTGTCCCTGTGGACGTGTGCACACTGAACTGTTAGAATGAGTGTGTCCACATGGAGGTGTGCACACTGAACTGTTAGAATGAGTGTGTTAACATGGAGGTGTGCACACTGAACTGTTAGAATGAGTGTATCCACATGGAGGTGTGCACACTGAACTGTTAAAATTAGTGTGTCCACATGGAAGTGTGTACATTGAGCTGTTAGATTGAGTGTGTCCACATGGAGGTGTGCACACTGAACTGTTAGAATGAGTGTGTCCACATGGAGGTGTGTACACTGAACTGTTAGATTGAGTGTGTCCACATGGAAGTGTGCACACTGAACTGTTAGAATGAGTGTGCCCACATGGAGGTGTGTACACTGAACTGTTAGAATGAGTGTGCCCACATGGAGGTGTGCACACTGAACTGTTAGAATTAGTCTATCCCTGTGGAGATGTGCACACTGAACTGTTAGAATGAGTGTGTCCACATGAAGGTGTGAACACTGAACTGTTAGAATGAGTGTGTCCACATGGAGTTGTGCACACTGAACTGTTAGAATATGTCCACATGGAGGTGTGCACACTGTATTGTTAGAATGAATGTGTCCACATGGAGGTGTGCACACTGAACTGTTAGAATGAGTGTGTCCACATGGAGGTGTGCAAACTGAACTGTTAGAATGAGTGTGTCCATATGGAGGTGTGCACACTGAACTGTTAGAATGAGTGTGTCCACATGGAGTTGTGCACACTGAACTGTTAGAGTGAGTGTGCCCACATGGAGGTGTGCACTCTGAACTGTAAGAATGAGTGTGCTCACATGGAGGTTGCACACTGAACTGTTAGAATGAGTGTGTCCACGTGGAAGTGTGCACACTGAACTGTTAGAATGAGTGTGTCCACATGGAGGTGTGCACAATGAATTGTTAGAATGACTGTGTCCACAATGAGGTGTGCACACTGAACTGTTAGAATGACTGTGCCCACATGGAGGTGTGCACACTGAACTGTTAGAATGAGTGTGTCCCTGTGGAGGTGTGCACACTGAACTGTTAGAATGAGTGTGTACACATGGAGGTGTCCACACTGAACTGTTAGAATGAGTGTGTCCACATTGGGGGGGTGCACACTGAACTGTTAGAATGAGTGTGTCCCTGTGGAGGTGTGCACACTAAACTGTTAGAATGAGTGTGTCCACATGGAGGTGTGCACACTGAACTGTTAGAATGATTGTGTCCGCATGGAGGTGTGCACACTGAACTGTTAGAATGACTGTGTCCACATGGAGTTGTGGACACTGAACTGTTAGAATGAGTGTGTCCCTGTGGACGTGTGCACACTGAACTGTTAGAATGAGTGTGTCCCTGTGGACGTGTGCACACTGAACTGTTAGAATGAGTGTGTCCACATGGAGGTGTGCACACTGAACTGTTAGAATGAGTGTGTTAACATGGAGGTGTGCACACTGAACTGTTAGAATGAGTGTGCCCACATGGAGGTGTGCACACTGAACTGTTAGAATGAGTGTGTCCACATGGAGGTGTGCACACTGAACTGTTAGAATTAGTGTATCCCTGTGGAGATGTGCAGAGTGAACTGTTAGAATGAGTGGGACCACATGGAGGTGTGCACACTGAACTGTTAGAATGGGTGTGTCCACATGGAGGTGTGCACACTGAACTGTTAGAATATGTCCACATGGAGGTATGCACACTGTATTGTTAGAATGAGTGTGTCCACATGGAGGTGTGCACACTGAACTGTTAGAATGAGTGTGTCCCTGTGGAGGTGTGCACACTGAACTGTTAGAATTAGTGTATCCCTGTGGAGATGTGCACAGTGAACTGTTAGCATGACTGTGTCCACATGGAGGTGTGCACACTGAACTGTTAGAATGAGTGTGCCCACATGGAGGTGTGCACACTGAACTGTTAGAATGAGTGTGTCCACATGGAGGTGTGCACACTGAACTGTTAGAATGAGTGTGTCCACATGGAGGTGTGCACACTGAACTGTTAGAATGAGTGTGTCCACATGGAGGTGTGTACACTGACCTGTTAGATTGAGTGTGTCCACATGGAAGTGTGCACACTGAACAGATAGAATGAGTGTGCCCACATGGAGGTGTGTACACTGAACTGTTAGAATGAGTGTGCCCACATGGAGGTGTGCACACTGAACTGTAAGAATTAGTCTATCCCTGTGGAGATGTGCACACTGAACTGTTAGAATGAGTGTGTCCACATGGAGGTGTGAACACTGAACTGTTAGAATGAGTGTGTCCACATGGAGTTGTGCACACTGAACTGTTAGAATATGTCCACATGGAGGTGTGCACACTGTATTGTTAGAATGAGTGTGTCCACATGGAGGTGTGCACACTGAACTGTTAGAATGAGTGTGTCCACATGGAGGTGTGCACACTGAACTGTTAGAATAAGTGTGTCCACATGAAGGTGTGCACACTGAACTGTTAGAATGAGTGTGTCCACATGGAGGTGTGCACACTGAACTGTTAGAATGAGTGTGCCCACATGGAGGTGTGCAAACTGAACTGTTAGAATGAGTGTGCTCACATGGAGGTTGCACACTGAACTGTTAGAATGAGTGTGTCCACGTGGAAGTGTGCACACTGAACTGTTAGAATGAGTGTGTCCACATGGAGGTGTGCACAATGAATTGTTAGAATGACTGTGTCCACAATGAGGTGTGCACACTGAACTGTTAGAATGACTGTGCCCACATGGAGGTGTGCACACTGAACTGTTAGAATGAGTGTGTCCCTGTGGAGGTGTGCACACTGAACTGTTAGAATGAGTGTGTACACATGGAGGTGTCCACACTGAACTGTTAGAATGAGTGTGTCCACATGGGGGTGTGCACACTGAACTGTTAGAATGAGTGTGTCCCTGTGGAGGTGTGCACACTAAACTGTTAGAATGAGTGTGTCCACATGGAGGTGTGCACACTGAACTGTTAGAATGAGTGTGTCCCTGTGGAGGTGTGCACACTGAACTGTTAGAATGAGTGTGTACACATGGAGGTGTCCACACTGAACTGTTAGAATGAGTGTGTCCACATGGGGGTGTGCACACTGAACTGTTAGAATGAGTGTGTCCCTGTGGAGGTGTGCACACTAAACTGTTAGAATGAGTGTGTCCACATGGAGGTGTGCACACTGAACTGTTAGAATGAGTGTGCCCACATGGAGTTGTGTACACTGAACTGTTAGAATGATTGTGTCCACATGGAGGTGTGCACACTGAACTGTTAGAATGACTGTGTCCACATGGAGGTGTGCACACTGAACTGTTAGAATGAGTGTGTCCCTGTGGAGGTGTGCACACTGAACTGTTAGAATGAGTGTGTCCACAATGAGGTGTGCACACTGAACTGTTAGAGTGAGTGTGCCCACATGGAGGTGTGCACACTGAACTGTTAGAATGAGTGTGTCCACATGGAGGTGTGTACACTGAACTGTTAGATTGAGTGTGTCCACATGGAAGTGTGCACACTGAACTGTTAGAATGTGTGTGTCCACATGGAGGTGTGGACACTGAACTGTTAGAATGAGTGTGTCCCTGTGGACGTGTGCACACTGAACTGTTAGAATGAGTGTGTCCCTGTGGACGTGTGCACACTGAACTGTTAGAATGAGTGTGTCTACATGGAGGTGTGCACACTGAACTGTTAGAATGAGTGTGTTAACATGGAGGTGTGCACACTGAACTGTTAGAATGAGTGTATCCACATGGAGGTGTGCACACTGAACTGTTAAAATGAGTGTGTCCACATGGAAGTGTGTACATTGAGCTGTTAGATTGAGTGTGTCCACATGGAGGTGTGCACACTGAACTGTTAGAATGAGTGTGTCCACATGGAGGTGTGTACACTGAACTGTTAGATTGAGTGTGTCCACATGGATGTGTGCACACTGAACTGTTAGAATGAGTGTGCCCACATGGAGGTGTGTACACTGAACTGTTAGAATGAGTGAGCCCACATGGAGGTGTGCACACTGAACTGTTAGAATTAGTCTTTCCCTGTGGAGATGTGCACAATGAACTGTTAGAATGAGTGTGTCCACATGGAGGTGTGAACACTGAACTGTTAGAATGAGTGTGTCCACATGGAGGTGTGCACAATGAATTGTTAGAATGACTGTGTCCACAATGAGGTGTGCACACTGAACTGTTAGAATGACTGTGCCCACATGGAGGTGTGCACACTGAACTGTTAGAATGAGTGTGTCCCTGTGGAGGTGTGCACACTGAACTGTTAGAATGAGTGTGTACACATGGAGGTGTCCACACTGAACTGTTAGAATGAGTGTGTCCACATTGGGGGGGTGCACACTGAACTGTTAGAATGAGTGTGTCCCTGTGGAGGTGTGCACACTAAACTGTTAGAATGAGTGTGTCCACATGGAGGTGTGCACACTGAACTGTTTGAATGAGTGTGCCCACATGGAGTTGTGTACACTGAACTGTTAGAATGATTGTGTCCGCATGGAGGTGTGCACACTGAACTGTTAGAATGACTGTGTCCACATGGAGGTGTGGACACTGAACTGTTAGAATGAGTGTGTCCCTGTGGACGTGTGCACACTGAACTGTTAGAATGAGTGTGTCCACATGGAGGTGAGCACACTGAACTGTTAGAATGAGTGTGTTATCATGGAGGTGTGCACACTGAACTGTTAGAATGAGTGTGCCCACATGGAGGTGTGCACACTGAACTGTTAGATTGAGTGTGTCCACATGGATGTGTGTACACTGAACTGTTAGATTGAGTTTGTCCACATGGAGGTGTGCACCCTGAAATGTTAGAATGAGTGTGTCCACATGGAAGTGTGCACACTGAACTGTTAGAATGAGTGTGCCCACATGGAGGTGTGCACACTGAACTGTTAGAATGAGTGTGTCCACATGGAGGTGTGCACACTGAACTGTTAGAATTAGTGTATCCCTGTGGAGATGTGCACAGTGAACTGTTAGAATGAGTGGGACCACATGGAGGTGTGCACACTGAACTGTTAGAATGGGTGTGTCCACATGGAGGTGTGCACACTGAACTGTTAGAATATGTCCACATGGAGGTGTGCACACTGTATTGTTAGAATGAGTGTGTCCACATGGAGGTGTGCACACTGAACTGTTAGAATATGTCCACATGGATGTTTGCACACTGAACTGTTAGAATGAGTGTGTCCCTGTGGAGGTGTGCACACTGAACTGTTAGCATGAGTGTGTCCACATGGAGGTGTGCACACTGTATTGTTAGAATGAGTGTATCCACATGGAGGTGTGCACACTGAACTGTTAGAATGAGTGTGTCCACATGGAGGTGTTTACACTGAACAGTTAGACTGAGTGTGTCCACATGGAGGTGTGCACACTGAACTGTTAGAATGAGTGTGTCCACATGGAAGTGTGCACACTGAACTGTTAGAATGAGTGTGTCCACATGGAGGTGTGCACACTGAACTGTTAGAATGAGTGTGTGCACATGGAGGTGTGCACACTGAACTGTTAGAATGAGTGTGCCCCCATGGAGGTGTGCACACTGAACTGTTAGAATGAGTGTGTCCACATGGAGGTGTGCACACTGAACTCTTAGAATGAGTGTGTCCACATGGAGGTGTGCACACTGAACTGTTAGAATGAGTGTGTCCACATGGAGGTGTGCACACTGAACTGTTAGAATGAGTGTGTCCACATGGCGGTGTGCACACAGAACTGTTACAATGAGTGTATCCACATGGAGGTGTGCACACTGAACTGTTAGAATGAGTGTGCCCACATGGAGGTGTGCACACTGAACTGTTAGAATGAGTGTGTCCACATGGAGGTGTGCACACTGAAGTGTTAGAATGAGTGTGTCCCTGTGGATGTGTGCACACTGAACTGTTAGAATGAGTGTGTCCACATGGAGGAGTGCACACTGTATTGTTAGAATGAGTGTATCCACATGGAGGTGTGCACACTGAACTGTTAGAATGAGTGTGTCCACATGGAGGTGTGCACACTGAACTGTTAGATTGAGTGTGTCCACATAGAGGTGTGCACACTGAACTGTTAGAATGAGTGTTTCCACATGGAAGTGTGCACACTGAACTGTTAGAATGAGTGTGTCCCCGTGGAGGTGTGCACACTGAACTGTTAGAATGAGTGTGTCCACATGGAGGTGTGCACACTGAACTGTTAGAATGAGTGTATCCCTGTGGAGGTGTGCACACTGAAATGTTAGAATGAGTGTGTCCACATGGAGGTGTGCACACTGAACTGTTAGAATGAGTGTGTCCACATGGAGGTGTGCACACTGAACTGTTAGAATGAGTGTGCCCACATGTTTTTGTGCACTCTCAACTGTTAGAATATGTCCACATGGAGGTGTGCACACTGTATTGTAAGAATGAGTGTGTCCACATGGAAGTGTGTACACTGAACTGTTAGATTGAGTGTGTCCACATGGAGGTGTGCACACTGAACTGTTAGAATGAGTGTGTCCACATGGAGGTGTGTACACTGAACTGTTAGATTGAGTGTGTCCACATGGAAGTGTGCACACTGAACTGTTAGAATGAGTGTGCCCACATGGAGGTGTGCACACTGAACTGTTAGAATGAGTGTGTCCACATGGAGGTGTGCACACTGAACTGTTAGAATTAGTGTAACCCTGTGGAGATGTGCACACTGAACTGTTAGAATGAGTGTGTCCACATGAAGGTGTGCACACTGAACTGTTAGAATGAGTGTGTCCACATGGAGGTGTGCACACTGAACTGTTAGAATATGTCCACATGGAGGTGTGCACACTCTATTGTTAGAATGAGTGTGTCCACATGGAGGTGTGCACACTGAACTGTTAGAGTTAGTGTGTCCACATGGAGGTGTGCACACTGAACTGTTAGAATGAGTGTGTCCCTGTGGAGGTGTGCACACTGAACTGTTAGAATGAGTGTGTCCACATGGAGGTGTGCACACTGTATTGTTAGAATGAGTGTATCCACATGGAGGTGTGCACACTGAACTGTTAGAATGAGTGTGTCCACATGGAGGTGTGCACACTGAACTGTTAGAATGATTGTGCCCACATGGAGGTGTGCACACTGAACTGTTAGAATGAGTGTGTCCACATGGAGGTGTGCACACTGAACTGTTAGAATATGTCCACATGGAGGTGTGTACACTGTATTGTTAGAATGAGTGTGTCCACATGGAGGTGTGCACACTGAACTGTTAGAATGAGTGTGTCCACATGGAGGTGTGCACACTGAACTGTTAGAATGAGTGTGTCCACATGGAGGTGTGCACACTGAACTGTTAGAATGAGTGTGCCCACATGGAGGTGTGCACACTGAACTGTTAGAATGAGTATGTCCACATGGAGGTGTGCACACTGAACTGTTAGAATGAGTGTATCCCTGTGGAGGTGTGCACACTGAACTGTTAGAATGAGTGTGTCCACATGGAGGTGTGCACACTGAACTGTTAGAATGAGTGTGCCCACATGGATGTTTGCACACTGAACTGTTAGAATGAGTGTGTCCCTGTGGAGGTGTGCACACTGAACTGTTAGAATGAGTGTGTCCACATGGAGGTGTGCACACTGTATTGTCAGAATGAGTGTATCCACATGGAGGTGTGCACACTGAACTGTTAGAATGAGTGTGTCCACATGGAGGTGTTTACACTGAACAGTTAGACTGAGTGTGTCCACATGGAGGTGTGCACACTGAACTGTTAGAATGAGTGTGTCCACATGGAAGTGTGCACACTGAACTGTTAGAATGAGTGTATCCACATGGAGGTGTGCACACTGAACTGTTAGAATGAGTGTGTCCACATGGAGGTGTGCACACTGAACTGTTAGAATGAGTGTGCCCCCATGGAGGTGTGCACACTGAACTGTTAGAATGAGTGTGTCCACATGGAGGTGTGAACACTGAACTGTTAGAATGAGTGTGTCCACATGGAGGTGTGCACACTGAACTGTTAGAATGAGTGTGTCCACATGGAAGTGTGCACACTGAACTGTTAGAATGAGTGTATCCACATGGAGGCGTGCACACTGAACTGTTAGAATGAGTGTGTCCACATGGAGGTGTGCACACTGAACTGTTAGAATGAGTGTGCCCCCATGGAGGTGTGCACACTGAACTGTTAGAATGAGTGTGTCCACATGGAGGTGTGCACACTGAACTGTTAGAATGAGTGTGTCCACATGGAGGTGTGCACACTGAACTGTTAGAGTGAGTGTGTCCACATGGAGGTGTGCACACTGAACTGTTAGAATGAGTGTGTCCACATGGCGGTGTGCACACAGAACTGTTACAATGAGTGTATCCACATGGAGGTGTGCACACTGAACTGTTAGAATGAGTGTGCCCACATGGAGGTGTGCACACTGAACTGTTAGAATGAGTGTGTCCACATGGAGGTGTGCACACTGAACTGTTAGAATGAGTGTGTCCCTGTGGATGTGTGCACACTGAACTGTTAGAATGAGTGTGTCCACATGGAGGAGTGCACACTGTATTGTTAGAATGAGTGTATCCACATGGAGGTGTGCACACTGAACTGTTAGAATGAGTGTGTCCACATGGAGGTGTGCACACTGAACTGTTAGAATGAGTGTGTCCACATAGAGGTGTGCACACTGAACTGTTAGAATGAGTGTTTCCACATGGAAGTGTGCACACTGAACTGTTAGAATGAGTGTGCCCACATGGAGGTGTGCACACTGAACTGTTAGAATGAGTGTGTCCACAAGGAGGTGTGCACACTGAACTGTTAGAATGAGTGTATCCCTGTGGAGGTGTGCACACTGAACTGTTAGAATGAGTGTGTCCACATGGAGGTGTGCACACTGAACTGTTAGAATGAGTGTGTCCACATGGAGGTGTGCACACTGAACTGTTAGAATGAGTGTGCCCACATGTTTTTGTGCACTCTCAACTGTTAGAATATGTCCACATGGAGGTGTGCACACTGTATTGTAAGAATAAGTGTGTCCACATGGAAGTGTGTACACTGAACTGTTAGATTGAGTGTGTCCACATGGAGGTGTGCACACTGAACTGTTAGAATGAGTGTGTCCACATGGAGGTGTGTACACTGAACTGTTAGATTGAGTGTGTCCATATGGAAGTGTGCACACTGAACTGTTAGAATGAGTGTGCCCAGATGGAGGTGTGCACACTGAACTGTTAGAATTAGTGTAACCCTGTGGAGATGTGCACACTGAACTGTTAGAATGAGTGTGTCCACATGAAGGTGTGCACACTGAACTGTTAGAATGAGTGTGTCCACATGGAGGTGTGCACACTGAACTGTTAGAATTAGTGTAACCCTGTGGAGATGTGCACACTGAACTGTTAGAATGAGTGTGTCCACATGAAGGTGTGCACACTGAACTGTTAGAATGAGTGTGTCCACATGGAGGTGTGCACACTGAACTGTTAGAATATGTCCACATGGAGGTGTGCACACTCTATTGTTAGAATGAGTGTGTCCACATGGAGGTGTGCACACTGAACTGTTAGAGTTAGTGTGTCCACATGGAGGTGTGCACACTGAACTGTTAGAATGAGTGTGTCCCTGTGGAGGTGTGCACACTGAACTGTTAGAATGAGTGTGTCCACATGGAGGTGTGTACACTGAACTGTTAGATTGAGTGTGTCCACATGGAGGTGTGCACACTGAACCGTTAGAATGAGTGTGTCCACATGGAAGTGTGCACACTGAACTCTTAGAATGAGTGTGTCCACATGGAGGTGTGCACACTGAACTGTTAGAATGAGTGTGCCCACATGGAGGTGTGCACACTGAACTGTTAGAATCTGTCCACATTGAGGTGTGCACACTGAACTGTTCGAATGAGTGTGTCAACATGGAGGTGTGAACACTGAAATGTTAGAATGAGTGTGCCCACATGGAGGTGTGCACACTGCACTGTTAGAATGAGTGTGTCCACATGGAGGTGTGCACACTGAACTGTTAGAATGAGTGTGTCCACATGGAGGTGTGCACACTGAACTGTTAGAATGAGTGTGCCCACATGGAGGTGTGCACACTGAACTGTTAGAATGAGTGTGTCCCTGTGGAGGTGTGCACACTGAACTGTTAGATTGAGTGTGTCCACATGGAGGTGTGCACACTGAACTGTTAGAATGAGTGTGCCCACATGTTTTTGTGCACTCTCAACTGTTAGAATATGTCCACATGGAGGTGTGCACACTACATTGTAAGAATGAGTGTGTCCACATGGAAGTGTGTACACTGAATTGTTAGATTGAGTGTGTCCACATGGAGGTGTGCACACTGAACTGTTAGATTGAGTGTGTCCACATGGAAGTGTGCACACTGAACTGTTAGAATGAGTGTGCCCACATGGAGGTGTGCACACTGAACTGTTAGAATGAGTGTGTCCACATGGAGGTGTGCACACTGAACTGTTAGAATTAGTGTAACCCTGAGGAGATGTGCACACTGAACTGTTAGAATGAGTGTGTCCACATGAAGGTGTGCACACTGAACTGTTAGAATGAGTGTGTCCACATTGAGGTGTGCACACTGAACTGTTAGAATATGTCCACATGGAGGTGTGCACACTCTATTGTTAGAATGAGTGTGTCCAAATGGAGGTGTGCACACTGAACTGTTAGAGTTAGTGTGTCCACATGGAGGTGTGCACACTGAACTGTTAGAATGAGTGTGTCCCTGTGGAGGTGTGCACACTGAACTGTTAGAATGAGTGTGTCCACATGAAGGTGTGCACACTGAACTGTTAGAATGAGTGTGTCCACATGGAGGTGTGCACACTGAACTGTTAGAATATGTCCACATGGAGGTGTGCACACTCTATTGTTAGAATGAGTGTGTCCACATGGAGGTGTGCACACTGAACTGTTATTATGAGTGTGTCAACATGGAGGTGTGAACACTGAAATGTTAGAATGAGTGTGCCCACATGGAGGTGTGCACACTGCACTGTTAGAATGAGTGTGTCCACATGGAGGTGTGCACACTGTATTGTTAGAATGAGTATATCCACATGGAGGTGTGCACACTGAACTGTTAGAATGAGTGTGTCCACATGGAGGTGTGCATACTGAACTGTTAGAATGAGTGTGTCCACATGGAGGTGTGCACACTGAACTGTTAGAATGAGTGTGCCCACATGGAGGTGTGCACACTCAACTGTTAGAATGAGTGTGTCCACATGGAGGTGTGCACACTGAACTGTTAGAATGAGTGTGTCCCTGTGGAGGTGTGCACACTGAACTGTTAGAATGAGTGTGTCCACATGGAGGTGTGCACACTGTATTGTTAGAATGAGTGTATCCACATGGAGGTGTGCACACTGAACTATTAGAATGAGTGTGTCCACATGGAGGTGTGTACACTGAACTGTTAGATTGAGTGTGTCCACATGGAGGTGTGCACACTGAACTGTTAGAATGAGTGTGTCCACATGGAAGTGTGCACACTGAACTGTTAGAATGAGTGTGTCCACATGGAGGTGTGCACACTGAACTGTTAGAATGAGTGTGTCCACACGGAGGTGTGCACACTTAACTGTTAGAATGAGTGTGCCCACATGGAGGTGTGCACACTGAACTGTTAGAATGAGTGTGTCCACATGGAGGTGTGCACACTGAACTGTGAGAATGAGTGTGTCCACATGGATGTGTGCACACTGAACTGTTAGAATGAGTGTGTCCACATGGAGGTGTGCACACTGAACTGTTAGAATGAGTGTGTCCACAGGGAGGTGTGCACACTTAACTGTTAGAATGAGTGTGCCCACATGGAGGTGTGCACACTGAACTGTTAGAATGAGTGTGTCCACATTGAGGTGTGCACACTGAACTGTTAGAATGAGTGTGTCCCTGTGGAGGTATGCACACTGAACTGTTAGAATGAGTGTGTCCACATGGAGGTGTGCACACTGTATTGTTAGAATGAGTGTATCCACATGGAGGTGTGCACACTGAACTGTTAGAATGAGTGTGTCCACATGGAGGTGTGTACACTGAACTGTTAGATTGAGTGTGTCCACATGGAGGTGTGCACACTGAACTGTTAGAATGAGTGTGTCCACATGGAAGTGTGCACACTGAACTGTTAGAATGAGTGTGTCCACATGGAGGTGTGCACACTGAACTGTTAGAATGAGTGTGTCCACACGGAGGTGTGCACAATGAACTGTTAGAGTGAGTGTGCCCACATGGAGGTGTGCACACTGAACTGTTAGAATGAGTGTGTCCACATGGAGGTGTGCACACTGAACTGTGAGAATGAGTGTGTCCACATGGAGGTGTGCACACTGAACTGTTAGAATGAGTGTGTGCACATTGAGGTGTGCACACTGAACTGTTAGAATGAGTGTGTCCACATGGAGGGGTACAAAATGAACTGTTAGAATGAGTGTGTCCACATGGAGGTGTGCACACTGAACTGTTAGAATGAGTGTGTCCACATGGAGGTGTGAACACTGAACTGTTAGAATGAGTGTGTCCACATGGAGGTGTGCACACTGAACTGTTAGAATGAGTGTGCCCACATGGAGGTGTGCACACTTAACTGTTAGAATGAGTGTGTCCACATGGAGGTGTGCACACTGAACTGTTAGAATGAGTGTGTCCCTGTGGAGGTGTGCACACTGAACTGTTAGAATGAGTGTGTCCACATGGAGGTGTGCACACTGTATTGTTAGAATGAGTGTATCCACATGGAGGTGTGCACACTGAACTGCTAGAATGAGTGTGTCCACATGGAGGTGTGTACACTGAACTGTTAGATTGAGTGTGTCCACATGGAGGTGTGCACACTGAACTGTTAGAATGATTGTGTCCACATGGAGGTGTGCACACTGAACTGTTAGAATGAGTGTGTCGACATGGAGGTGTGCACACTGAACTGTTAGAATGAGTGTGTCCACATGGAGGTGTGCACACTGAACTGTTAGAATGAGTGTGTCCACATGGAGGTGGGCACACTGAACTGTTAGATTGAGTGTGTCCACATGGAGGTGTGCACACTGAACTGTTAGAATGAGTGTGTCCACATGGAGGTGTGCACACTGAACTGTTAGAATGAGTGTGTCCACATGGAGGTGTGCACACTGAACTGTTAGAATGAGTGTGTCCACATGGAGGTGTGCACACTGAACTGTTAGAATGAGTGTGCCCACATGGAGGTGTGCACACTGAACTGTTAGAATGAGTGTGTCCACATGGAGGTGTGCACACTGAACTGTTAGAATGAGTGTGTCCCTGTGGAGGTGTGCACACTGAACTGTTAGAATGAGTGTGTCCACATGGAGGTGTGCACACTGTATTGTTAGAATGAGTGTATCCACATGGAGGTGTGCACACTGAACTGTTAGAATGAGTGTGTCCACATGGAGGTGTGTACACTGAACTGTTAGATTGAGTGTGTCCACATGGAGGTGTGCACATTGACCTGTTAGAATGAGTGTGTCCACATGGAGGTGTGCACACTGAACTGTTAGAATGAGTGTGCCCACATGTTTTTGTGCACTCTCAACTGTTAGAATATGTCCACATGGAGGTGTGCACACTATATTGTAAGAATGAGTGTGTCCACATGGAAGTGTGTACACTGAACTGTTAGATTGAGTGTGTCCACATGGAGGTGTGCACACTGAACTGTTAGAATGAGTGTGTCCACATGGAGGTGTGTACACTGAACTGTTAGATTGAGTGTGTCCACATGGAAGTGTGCACACTGAACTGTTAGAATGAGTGTGCCCACATGGAGGTGTGCACACTGAACTGTTAGAATGAGTGTGTCCACATGGAGGTGTGCACACTGAACTGTTAGAATTAGTGTAACCCTGAGGAGATGTGCACACTGAACTGTTAGAATGAGTGTGTCCACATGAAGGTGTGCACACTGGACTGTTAGAATGAGTGTGTCCCTGTGGAGGTGTGCACACTGAACTGTTAGAATGAGTGTGTCCACATGAAGGTGTGCACACTGGACTGTTAGAATGAGTGTGTCCACATGGAGGTGTGCACACTGAACTGTTAGAATATGTCCACATGGAGGTGTGCACACTCTATTGTTAGAATGAGTGTGTCCACATGGAGGTGTGCACACTGAACTGTTAGAGTTAGTGTGTCCACATGGAGGTGTGTACTCTGAACTGTTAGAATGAGTGTGTCCACATGGAGGTGTGTACACTGAACTGTTAGATTGAGTGTGTCCAAATGGAGGTGTGCACACTGAACGGTTAGAATGAGTGTGTCCACATGGAAGTGTGCACACTGAACTCTTAGAATGAGTGTGTCCACATGGAGGTGTGCACACTGAACTGTTAGAATGAGTGTGTCCACATGGAGGTGGGCACACTGAACTGTTAGAATGAGTGTGCACACATGGAGGTGTGCACACTGAACTGTTAGAATCTGTCCACATTGAGGTGTGCACACTGAACTGTTAGAATGAGTGTGTCAACATGGAGGTGTGAACACTGAAATGTTAGAATGAGTGTGCCCACATGGAGGTGTGCACACTGAACTGTTAGAATGAGTGTGTCCTCATGGAGGTGTGCACAATGAACTGTTAGAATGAGTGTGTCCACATGGAGGTGTGCACACTGAACTGTTAGAATTAGTGTATCCCTGTGGAGATGTGCACAGTGACCTGTTAGATTGAGTGTGTCCACATGGAAGTGTGCACACTGAACTGTTAGAATGAGTGTGTCCACATGGAGGTGTGCACACTGAACTGTTAGAATGAGTGTATCCACATGGAGGTGTGCACACTGAACTGTTAGAATGAGTGTGTCCACATGGAGGTGTGCACACTGAACTGTTAGAATTTGTCCACATGGAGGTGTGCACACTCTATTGTTAGAATGAGTGTGTCCACATGGAGGTGTGCACACTGAACTGTTAGAGTTAGTGTGTCCACATGGAGGTGTGCACACTGAACTGTTAGAATGAGTGTGTCCCTGTGGAGGTGTGCACACTGAACTGTTAGAATGAGTGTGTCCACATGGAGGTGTGCACACTGTATTGTTAGAATGAGTATATCCACATGGAGGTGTGCACACTGAACTGTTAGAATGAGTGTGTCCACATGGAGGTGTGCATACTGAACTGTTAGAATGAGTGTATCCACATGGAGGTGTGCACACTGAACTGTTAGAATGAGTGTGCCCACATGGAGGTGTGCACACTGAACTGTTAGAATGAGTGTGTCCACATGGAGGTGTGCACACTGAACTGTTAGAATGAGTGTGTCCCTGTGGAGGTGTGCACACTGAACTGTTAGAATGAGTGTGTCCACATGGAGGTGTGCACACTGTATTGTTAGAATGAGTGTATCCACATGGAGGTGTGCACACTGAACTGTTAGAATGAGTGTGTCCACATGGAAGTGTGCACACTGAACTGTTAGAATGAGTGTGTCCACATGGAGGTGTGCACACTGAACTGTTAGAATGAGTGTGTCCACACGGAGGTGTGCACACTTAACTGTTAGAATGAGTGTGCCCACATGGAGGTGTGCACACTGAACTGTTAGAATGAGTGTGTCCACATGGAGGTGTGCACACTGAACTGTTAGAATGAGTGTGTCCACATGGAGGTGTGTACACTGAATTGTTAGATTGAGTGTGTCCACATGGAGTTGTGCACATTGAACTGTTAGAATGAGTGTGTCCACATGGAGGTGTGCACACTGAACCGTTAGAATGAGTGTGCCCACATGTTTTTGTGCACTCTCAACTGTTAGAATATGTCCACATGGAGGTGTGCACACTATATTGTAAGAATGAGTGTGTCCACATGGAAGTGTGTACACTGAACTGTTAGATTGAGTGTGTCCACATGGAGGTGTGCACACTGAACTGTTAGAATGAGTGTGTCCACATGGAGGTGTGTACACTGAACTGTTAGATTGAGTGTGTCCACATGGAAGTGTGCACACTGAACTGTTAGAATGAGTGTGCCCACATGGAGGTGTGCACACTGAACTGTTAGAATGAGTGTGTCCACATGGAGGTGTGCACACTGAACTGTTAGAATTACTGTAACCCTGAAGAGGTGTGCACACTGAACTGTTAGAATGAGTGTGTCCACATGAAGGTGTGCACACTGAACTGTTAGAATGAGTGTGTCCACATGGAGGTGTGCACACTGAACTGTTAGAATATGTCCACATGGAGGTGTGCACACTCTATTGTTAGAATAAGTGTGTCCACATGGAGGTGTGCACACTGAACTGTTAGAGTTAGTGTGTCCACATGGAGGTGTGCACACTGAACTGTTAGAATGAGTGTGTCCCTGTGGAGGTGTGCACACTGAACTGTTAGAATGAGTGTGTCCACATGAAGGTGTGCACACTGAACTGTTAGAATGAGTGTGTCCACATGGAGGTGTGCACACTGAACTGTTAGAATATGTCCGCATGGAGGTGTGCACACTCTATTGTTAGAATGAGTGTGTCCACATGGAGGTGTGCACACTGAACTGTTAGAGTTAGTGTGTCCACATGGAGGTGTGCACACTGAACTGTTAGAATGAGTCTGTCCACATGGAGGTGTGTACACTGAACTGTTAGATTGAGTGTGTCCAAATGGAGGTGTGCACACTGAACGGTTAGAATGAGTGTGTCCACATGGAAGTGTGCACACTGAACTCTTAGAATGAGTGTGTCCACATGGAGGTGTGCACAATGAACTGTTAGAATGAGTGTGTCCACATGGAGGTGGGCACACTGAACTGTTAGAATGAGTGTGCACACATGGAGGTGTGCACACTGAACTGTTAGAATCTGTCCATATTGAGGTGTGCACACTGAACTGTTAGAATGAGTGTGTCAACATGGAGGTGTGAACACTGAAATGTTAGAATGAGTGTGCCCACATGGAGGTGTGCACACTCAACTGTTAGAATGAGTGTGTCCTCATGGAGGTGTGCACAATGAACTGATAGAATGAGTGTGTCCACATGGAGGTGTGCACACTGAACTGTTAGAATTAGTGTATCCCTGTGGAGATGTGCACAGTGACCTGTTAGAATGAGTGTGTCCACATGGAAGTGTGCACACTGAACTGTTAGAATGAGTGTGTCCACATGGAGGTGTGCACACTGAACTGTTAGAATGAGTGTATCCACATGGAGGTGTGCACACTGAACTGTTAGAATGAGTGTGTCCACATGGAGGTGTGTACACTGAACTGTTAGAATGAGTGTGTCCCTGTGGAGGTGTGCACACTGAACTGTTAGAATGAGTGTGTCCACATGGAGGTGTGCACACTGAACTGTTAGAATGAGTGTATCCACATGGAGGTGTGCACACTGAACTGTTAGAATGAGTGTGTCCACATGGAGGTGTGCACACTGAACTGTTAGAATGAGTGTGTCCCTGTGGAGGTGTGCACACTGAACTGTTAGAATGAGTGTGTCCACATGGAGGTGTGCACACTGTATTGTTAGAATGAGTGTATCCACATGGAGGTTTGCACACTGAACTGTTAGAATGAGTGTGTCCACATGGAGGTGTGTACACTGAACTGTTAGATTGAGTGTTTCCACATGGAGCTGTGCACACTGAACTGTTAGAATGAGTGTGCCCACATGGAGGTGTGCTCACTGAACTGTTAGAATGAGTCTGTCCACATGGAGGTGTGCACACTGAACTGTTAGAATGAGTGTGTCCACATGGAGATGTGCACACTGAACTGTTAGAATGAGTGTGTCCACATGGAGGTGTGCACACTGAACTGTTAGAATGAGTGTGTCCACATGGAGGTGTGCACACTGAACTGTTAGAATGAGTGTGTCCATATGGAGGTGTGCACACTGAACTGTTAGAATGAGTGTGCCCTCATGGAGGTGTGCACACTGAACTGTTAGAATGAGTGTGTCCACATGGAGGTGTGCACACTGAACTGTTAGAATGAGTGTGTCCCTGTGGATGTGTGCACACTGAACTGTTAGAGTTAGTGTGTCCACATGGAGGTGTGCACACTGAGCTGTTAGAATGAGTTTGCCCACATGGAGGTGTGCACACTGAACTGTTAGAATGAGTGTGTCCATATGGAGGTGTGCACACTGTATTGTTAGAATGAGTGTGTCCACATGGAGGTGTGCACACTGAACTGTTAGAATGAGTGTGCCCACATGGAGGTGTGCACACTGAACTGTTAGAATGAGTGTGTCCACATGGAGGTGTGTACACTGAACTGTTAGATTGAGTGTGTCCAAATGGAGGTGTACACACTGAACGGTTAGAATGAGTGTGTCCACATGGAAGTGTGCACACTGAACTCTTAGAATGAGTGTGTCCACATGGAGGTGTGCACACTGAACTGTTAGAATGAGTGTGTCCACATGGAGGTGGGCACACTGAACTGTTAGAATGAGTGTGCACACATGGAGGTGTGCACACTGAACTGTTAGAATCTGTCCACATTGAGGTGTGCACACTGAACTGTTAGAATGAGTGTGTCAACATGGAGGTGTGAACACTGAAATGTTAGAATGAGTGTGCCCACATGGAGGTGTGCACACTGAACTGTTAGAATGAGTGTGTCCTCATGGAGGTGTGCACAATGAACTGATAGAATGAGTGTGTCCACATGGAGGTGTGCACACTGAACTGTTAGAATTAGTGTATCCCTGTGGAGATGTGCACAGTGACCTGTTAGAATGAGTGTGTCCACATGGAATTGTGCACACTGAACTGTTAGAATGAGTGTGTCCACATGGAGGTGTGCACACTGAACTGTTAGAATGAGTGTATCCACATGGAGGTGTGCACACTGAACTGTTAGAATGAGTGTGTCCACATGGAGGTGTGCACACTGAACTGTTAGAATGAGTGTGTCCCTGTGGAGGTGTGCACACTGAACTGTTAGAATGAGTGTGTCCACATGGAGGTTTGCACACTGAACTGTTAGAATGAGTGTATCCACATGGAGGTGTGCACACTGAACTGTTAGAATGAGTGTGTCCACATGGAGGTGTGCACACTGAACTGTTAGACTGAGTGTGTCCACATGGAGGTGTGCACACTGAACTGTTAGAATGAGTGTGTCCACATGGAGGTGTGCACACTGTATTGTTAGAATGAGTGTATCCACATGGAGGTGTGCACACTGAACTGTTAGAATGAGTGTGTCCACATGGAGGTGTGTACACTGAACTGTTAGATTGAGTGTGTCCACATGGAGCTGTGCACACTGAACTGTTAGAATGAGTGTGTCCACATGGAAGTGTGCACACTGAACTGTTAGAATGAGTGTGTCCACATGGAGGTGTGCACACTGAACTGTTAGAATGAGTGTGTCCACATGGAGGTGTGCACACTGAACTGTTAGAATGAGTGTGCCCACATGGAGGTGTGCTCACTGAACTGTTAGAATGAGTCTGTCCACATGGAGGTGTGCACACTGAACTGTTAGAATGAGTGTGTCCACATGGAGGTGTGCACACTGAACTGTTAGAATGAGTGTGTCCACATGGAGGTGTGCACACTGAACTGTTAGAATGAGTGTGTCCACATGGAGGTGTGCACACTGAACTGTTAGAATGAGTGTGTCCATATGGAGGTGTGCACACTGAACTGTTAGAATGAGTGTGCCCTCATGGAGGTGTGCACACTGAACTGTTAGAATGAGTGTGTCCACATGGAGGTGTGCACACTGAACTGTTAGAATGAGTGTGTCCCTGTGGATGTGTGCACACTGAACTGTTAGAATGAGTGTGTCCACATGGAGGTGTGAACACTGTATTGTTAGAATGAGTGTATCCACATGGAGGTGTGCACACTGAACTGTTAGAATGAGTGTGTCCACATGGAGGTGTGCACACTGAACTGTTAGAATTAGTGTAACCCTGAGGAGATGTGCACACTGAACTGTTAGAATGAGTGTGTCCACATGAAGGTGTGCACACTGAACTGTTAGAGTGAGTGTGTCCACATGGAGGTGTGCACACTGAACTGTTAGAATATGTCCACATGGAGGTGTGCACACTCTATTGTTAGAATGAGTGTGTCCCTGTGGAGGTGTGCACACTGAACTGTTAGAATGAGTGTGTCCACATGAAGGTGTGCACACTGAACTGTTAGAATGAGTGTGTCCACATGGAGGTGTGCACACTGAACTGTTAGAATATGTCCACATTGAGGTGTGCACACTCTATTGTTAGAATGAGTGTGTCCACATGGAGGTGTGCACACTGAACTGTTAGAGTTAGTGTGTCCACATGGAGGTGTGCACACTGAACTGTTAGAATGAGTGTTCCACATGGAGGTGTGTACACTGAACTGTTAGATTGAGTGTGTCCAAATGGAGGTGTGCACACTGAACGGTTAGAATGAGTGTGTCCACATGGAAGTGTGCACACTGAACTCTTAGATTGAGTGTGTCCACATGGAGGTGTGCACACTGAACTGTTAGAATGAGTGTGTCCACATGGAGGTGTGCACACTGCACTGTTAGAATGAGTGTGCCCACATGGAGGTGTGCACACTGAACTGTTAGAATCTGTCCACATTGAGGTGTGCACACTGAACTGTTAGAATGAGTGTGTCAACATGGAGGTGTGAACACTGAAATGTTAGAATGAGTGTGCCCACATGGAGGTGTGCACACTGAACTGTTAGAATGAGTGTGTCCTCATGGAGGTGTGAACACTGAAGTGTTAGAATGAGTGTGTCCACATGGAGGTGTGCACACTGAACTTTTAGAATTAGTGTATCCCTGTGGATATGTGCACAGTGACCTGTTAGAATGAGTGTGTCCACATGGAAGTGTGCACACTGAACTGTTAGAATGAGTGTGTCCACATGGAGGTGTGCACACTGAACTTTTAGAATGAGTGTGTCCACATGGAGGTGTGCACACTGAACTGTTAGAATGAGTGTGTCCACATGGAGGTGTGCACACTGAACTGTTAGAATGAGTGTGTCCACATGGAGGTGTGCACACTGAACTGTTAGAATGAGTGTGCCCACATGGAGGTGTGCACACTGAACTGTTAGAATGAGTGTGTCCACATGGAGGTGTGCACACTGAACTGTTAGAATGAGTGTGTCCCTGTGGAGGTGTGCACACTGAACTGTTAGAATGAGTGTGTCCACATGGAGGTGTGCACACTGTATTGTTAGAATGAGTGTATCCACATGGAGGTGTGCACACTGAACTGTTAGAATGAGTGTGTCTACATGGAGGTGTGTACACTGAACTGTTAGATTGAGTGTGTCCACATGGAGGTGTGCACACTGAACTGTTAGAATGAGTGTGTCCACATGGAGGTGTGCACACTGAACTGTTAGAATGAGTGTGCCCACATGTTTTTGTGCACTCTCAACTGTTAGAATATTTCCACATGGAGGTGTGCACACTATATTGTAAGAATGAGTGTGTCCACATGGAAGTGTGTACACTGAACTGTTAGATTGAGTGTGTCCACATGGAGGTGTGCACACTGAACTGTTAGAATGAGTGTGTCCACATGGAGGTGTGTACACTGAACTGTTAGATTGAGTGGGTCCACATGGAAGTGTGCACACTGAACTGTTAGAATGAGTGTGCCCACATGGAGGTGTGCACACTGAACTGTTAGAATGAGTGTGTCCACATGGAGGTGTGCACACTGAACTGTTAGAATTAGTGTAAACCTGAGGAGATGTGCACACTGAACTGTTAGAATGAGTGTGTCCACATGAAGGTGTGCACACTGAACTGTTAGAATGAGTGTGTCCACATGGAGGTGTGCACACTGAACTGTTAGAATAGGTCCACATGGAGGTGTGCACACTCTATTGTTAGAATGAGTGTGTCCACATGGAGGTGTGCACACTGAACTGTTAGAGTTAGTGTGTCCACATGGAGGTGTGCACACTGAACTGTTAGAATGAATGTGTCCCTGTGGAGGTGTGCACACTGAACTGTTAGAATGAGTGTGTCCACATGAAGGTGTGCACACTGAACTGTTAGAATGAGTGTGTCCACATGGAGGTGTGCACACTGAACTGTTAGAATATGTCCACATGGAGGTGTGCACACTCTATTGTTAGAATGAGTGTGTCCACATGGAGGTGTGCACACTGAACTGTTAGAGTTAGTGTGTCCACATGGAGGTGTGCACACTGAACTGTTAGAATGAGTGTGTCCCTGTGGAGGTGTGCACACTGAACTGTTAGAATGAGTGTGTCCACATGGAGGTGTGCACACTGTATTGTTAGAATGAGTGTATCCACATGGAGGTGTGCACACTGAACTGTTAGAATGAGTGTGTCCACATGGAGGTGTGCACACTGAACTGTTAGAATGAGTGTGCCCACATGGCGGTGTGCACACTGAACTGTTAGAATGAGTGTGTCCCTGTGGAGGTGTGCACACTGAACTGTTAGAAAGAGTGTGTCCACATGGAGGTGTGCACACTGTATTGTTAGAATGAGTGTATCCACATGGAGGTGTGCACACTGAACTGTTAGAATGAGTGTGTCCACATGGAGGTGTGTACACTGAACTGTTAGATTGAGTGTGTCCACATGGAGGTGTGCACACTGAACTGTTAGAATGAGTGTGTCCACATGGAGGTGTGCACACTGAACTGTTAGAATGAGTGTGCCCACATGGAGGTGTGCGCACTGAACTGTTAGAATGAGTGTGTCCACATGGAGGTGTGTACACTGAACTGTTAGATTGAGTGTGTCCACATGGAGGTGTGTACACTGAACTGTTAGATTGAGTGTGTCCACATGGAAGTGTGCACACTGAACTGTTAGAATGAGTGTGCCCACATGGAGGTGTGCACACTGAACTGTTAGAATGAGTGTGTCCACATGAAGGTGTGCACACTGAACTGTTAGAATTAGTGTAAACCTGAGGAGATGTGCACACTGAACTGTTAGAATGAGTGTGTCCACATGAAGGTGTGCACACTGAACTGTTAGAATGAGTGTGTCCACATGGAGGTGTGCACACTGAACTGTTAGAATATGTCCACATGGAGGTGTGCACACTCTATTGTTAGAATGAGTGTGTCCACATGGAGGTGTGCACACTGAACTGTTAGAGTTAGTGTGTCCACATGGAGGTGTGCACACTGAACTGTTAGAATGAGTGTGTCCCTGTGGAGGTGTGCACACTGAACTGTTAGAATGAGTGTGTCCACATGAAGGTGTGCACACTGAACTGTTAGAATGAGTGTGTCCACATGGAGGTGTGCACACTGAACTGTTAGAATATGTCCACATGGAGGTGTGCACACTCTATTGTTAGAATGAGTGTGTCCACATGGAGGTGTGCACACTGAACTGTTAGAGTTAGTGTGTCCACATGGAGGTGTTTACACTGAACTGTTAGAATGAGTGTGTCCCTGTGGAGGTGTGCACACTGAACTGTTAGAATGATTGTGCCCACATGGAGGTGTGCACACTGTATTGTTAGAATGAGTGTATCCACATGGAGGTGTGCACACTGAACTGTTAGAATGAGTGTGTCCACATGGAGGTGTGCACACAGAACTGTTAGAATGAGTGTGCCCACATGGAGGTGTGCACACTGAACTGTTAGAGTGAGTGTGTCCCTGTGGAGGTGTGCACACTGAACTGTTAGAAAGAGTGTGTCCACATGGAGGTGTGCACACTGTATTGTTAGAAAGACTGTATCCACATGGAGGTGTGCACACTGAACTGTTAGAATGAGTGTGTCCACATGGAGGTGTGTACACTGAACTGTTAGATTGAGTGTGTCCACATGGAGCTGTGCACACTGAACTGTTAGAATGAGTGTGTCCACATGGAAGTGTGCACACTGAACTGTTAGAATGAGTGTGTCCACATGGAGGTGTGCACACTGAACTGTTAGAATGAGTGTGTCCACATGGAGGTGTGCACACTGAACTGTTAGAATGAGTGTGCCCACATGGAGGTGTGCACACAGAACTGTTAGAATGAGTGTGTCCACATGGAGGTGTGCACACTGAACTGTTAGAATGAGTGTGTCCACATGGAGGTGTGCACACTGAACTGTTAGAATGAGTGTGTCCACATGGAGGTGTGCACACTGAACTGTTAGAATGAGTGTGTCCACATGGAGGTGTGCACACTGAACTGTTAGAATGAGTGTGTCCATATGGAGGTGTGCACACTGAACTGTTAGTATGAGTGTGCCCTCATGGAGGTGTGCAGACTGAACTGTTAGAATGAGTGTGTCCACATGGAGGTGTGCACACTGAACTGTTAGAATGAGTGTGCTCACATGGAGGTTGCACACTGAACTGTTAGAATGAGTGTGTCCACGTGCAAGTGTGCACACTAAACTGTTAGAATGAGTGTGTCCACATGGAGGTGTGCACACTGAACTGTTAGATTGAGTGTGTCCACACAGAGGTGTGCACACTGAACTGTTAGAATGAGTGTGTCCACATGGAGGTGTGCACACTGAACTGTTAGATTGAGTGTGTCCACATAGAGGTGTTCACACTGTATTGTTAGAATGAGTGTATCCACATGGAGGTGTGCACACTGAAATGTTAGAATGAGTGTGTCCACATGGAGGTGTGTACACTGAACTGTTAGATTGAGTGTGTCCACATGGAGGTGTGCACACTGAACTGTTAGAATGAGTGTGTCCACATGGAGGTGTGCACACTGAACTGTTAGAATGAGTGTGTCCCTGTGGATGTGTGCACACTGAACTGTTAGAATGAGTGTGTCCACATGGAGGTGTGAACACTGTGTTGTTAGAATGAGTGTATCCACATGGAGGTGTGCACACTGAACTGTTAGAATGAGTGTGTCCACATGGAGGTGTGCACACTGAACTGTTAGAATTAGTGTAACCCTGAGGAGATGTGCACACTGAACTGTTAGAATGAGTGTGTCCACATGAAGGTGTGCACACTGAACTGTTAGAGTGAGTGTGTCCACATGGAGGTGTGCACACTGAACTGTTAGAATATGTCCACATGGAGGTGTGCACACTCTATTGTTAGAATGAGTGTGTCCCTGTGGAGGTGTGCACACTGAACTGTTAGAATGAGTGTGTCCACATGAAGGTGTGCACACTGAACTGTTAGAATGAGTGTGTCCACATGGAGGTGTGCACACTGAACTGTTAGAATATGTCCACATTGAGGTGTGCACACTCTATTGTTAGAATGAGTGTGTCCACATGGAGGTGTGCACACTGAACTGTTAGAGTTAGTGTGTCCACATGGAGGTGTGCACACTGAACTGTTAGAATGAGTGTTCCACATGGAGGTGTGTACACTGAACTGTTAGATTGAGTGTGTCCAAATGGAGGTGTGCACACTGAACGGTTAGAATGAGTGTGTCCACATGGAAGTGTGCACACTGAACTCTTAGATTGAGTGTGTCCACATGGAGGTGTGCACACTGAACTGTTAGAATGAGTGTGTCCACATGGAGGTGTGCACACTGCACTGTTAGAATGAGTGTGCCCACATGGAGGTGTGCACACTGAACTGTTAGAATCTGTCCACATTGAGGTGTGCACACTGAACTGTTAGAATGAGTGTGTCAACATGGAGGTGTGAACACTGAAATGTTAGAATGAGTGTGCCCACATGGAGGTGTGCACACTGAACTGTTAGAATGAGTGTGTCCTCATGGAGGTGTGAACACTGAAGTGTTAGAATGAGTGTGTCCACATGGAGGTGTGCACACTGAACTTTTAGAATTAGTGTATCCCTGTGGATATGTGCACAGTGACCTGTTAGAATGAGTGTGTCCACATGGAAGTGTGCACACTGAACTGTTAGAATGAGTGTGTCCACATGGAGGTGTGCACACTGAACTTTTAGAATGAGTGTGTCCACATGGAGGTGTGCACACTGAACTGTTAGAATGAGTGTGTCCACATGGAGGTGTGCACACTGAACTGTTAGAATGAGTGTGTCCACATGGAGGTGTGCACACTGAACTGTTAGAATGAGTGTGCCCACATGGAGGTGTGCACACTGAACTGTTAGAATGAGTGTGTCCACATGGAGGTGTGCACACTGAACTGTTAGAATGAGTGTGTCCCTGTGGAGGTGTGCACACTGAACTGTTAGAATGAGTGTGTCCACATGGAGGTGTGCACACTGTATTGTTAGAATGAGTGTATCCACATGGAGGTGTGCACACTGAACTGTTAGAATGAGTGTGTCTACATGGAGGTGTGTACACTGAACTGTTAGATTGAGTGTGTCCACATGGAGGTGTGCACACTGAACTGTTAGAATGAGTGTGTCCACATGGAGTTGTGCACACTGAACTGTTAGAATGAGTGTGCCCACATGTTTTTGTGCACTCTCAACTGTTAGAATATGTCCACATGGAGGTGTGCACACTATATTGTAAGAATGAGTGTGTCCACATGGAAGTGTGTACACTGAACTGTTAGATTGAGTGTGTCCACATGGAGGTGTGCACACTGAACTGTTAGAATGAGTGTGTCCACATGGAGGTGTGTACACTGAACTGTTAGATTGAGTGGGTCCACATGGAAGTGTGCACACTGAACTGTTAGAATGAGTGTGCCCACATGGAGGTGTGCACACTGAACTGTTAGAATGAGTGTGTCCACATGGAGGTGTGCACACTGAACTGTTAGAATTAGTGTAAACCTGAGGAGATGTGCACACTGAACTGTTAGAATGAGTGTGTCCACATGAAGGTGTGCACACTGAACTGTTAGAATGAGTGTGTCCACATGGAGGTGTGCACACTGAACTGTTAGAATAGGTCCACATGGAGGTGTGCACACTCTATTGTTAGAATGAGTGTGTCCACATGGAGGTGTGCACACTGAACTGTTAGAGTTAGTGTGTCCACATGGAGGTGTGCACACTGAACTGTTAGAATGAATGTGTCCCTGTGGAGGTGTGCACACTGAACTGTTAGAATGAGTGTGTCCACATGAAGGTGTGCACACTGAACTGTTAGAATGAGTGTGTCCACATGGAGGTGTGCACACTGAACTGTTAGAATATGTCCACATGGAGGTGTGCACACTCTATTGTTAGAATGAGTGTGTCCACATGGAGGTGTGCACACTGAACTGTTAGAGTTAGTGTGTCCACATGGGGTGTGCACACTGAACTGTTAGAATGAGTGTGTCCCTGTGGAGGTGTGCACACTGAACTGTTAGAATGAGTGTGTCCACATGGAGGTGTGCACACTGTATTGTTAGAATGAGTGTATCCACATGGAGGTGTGCACACTGAACTGTTAGAATGAGTGTGTCCACATGGAGGTGTGCACACTGAACTGTTAGAATGAGTGTGCCCACATGGCGGTGTGCACACTGAACTGTTAGAATGAGTGTGTCCCTGTGGAGGTGTGCACACTGAACTGTTAGAAAGAGTGTGTCCACATGGAGGTGTGCACACTGTATTGTTAGAATGAGTGTATCCACATGGAGGTGTGCACACTGAACTGTTAGAATGAGTGTGTCCACATGGAGGTGTGTACACTGAACTGTTAGATTGAGTGTGTCCACATGGAGGTGTGCACACTGAACTGTTAGAATGAGTGTGTCCACATGGAGGTGTGCACACTGAACTGTTAGAATGAGTGTGCCCACATGGAGGTGTGCGCACTGAACTGTTAGAATGAGTGTGTCCACATGGAGGTGTGTACACTGAACTGTTAGATTGAGTGTGTCCACATGGAGGTGTGCGCACTGAACTGTTAGAATGAGTGTGTCCACATGGAGGTGTGTACACTGAACTGTTAGATTGAGTGTGTCCACATGGAAGTGTGCACACTGAACTGTTAGAATGAGTGTGCCCACATGGAGGTGTGCACACTGAACTGTTAGAATGAGTGTGTCCACATGGAGGTGTGCACACTGAACTGTTAGAATTAGTGTAAACCTGAGGAGATGTGCACACTGAACTGTTAGAATGAGTGTGTCCACATGAAGGTGTGCACACTGAACTGTTAGAATGAGTGTGTCCACATGGAGGTGTGCACACTGAACTGTTAGAATATGTCCACATGGAGGTGTGCACACTCTATTGTTAGAATGAGTGTGTCCACATGGAGGTGTGCACACTGAACTGTTAGAGTTAGTGTGTCCACATGGAGGTGTGCACACTGAACTGTTAGAATGAGTGTGTCCCTGTGGAGGTGTGCACACTGAACTGTTAGAATGAGTGTGTCCACATGAAGGTGTGCACACTGAACTGTTAGAATGAGTGTGTCCACATGGAGGTGTGCACACTGAACTGTTAGAATATGTCCACATGGAGGTGTGCACACTCTATTGTTAGAATGAGTGTGTCCACATGGAGGTGTGCACACTGAACTGTTAGAGTTAGTGTGTCCACATGGAGGTGTTTACACTGAACTGTTAGAATGAGTGTGTCCCTGTGGAGGTGTGCACACTGAACTGTTAGAATGATTGTGCCCACATGGAGGTGTGCACACTGTATTGTTAGAATGAGTGTATCCACATGGAGGTGTGCACACTGAACTGTTAGAATGAGTGTGTCCACATGGAGGTGTGCACACAGAACTGTTAGAATGAGTGTGCCCACATGGAGGTGTGCACACTGAACTGTTAGAGTGAGTGTGTCCCTGTGGAGGTGTGCACACTGAACTGTTAGAAAGAGTGTGTCCACATGGAGGTGTGCACACTGTATTGTTAGAAAGAGTGTATCCACATGGAGGTGTGCACACTGAACTGTTAGAATGAGTGTGTCCACATGGAGGTGTGTACACTGAACTGTTAGATTGAGTGTGTCCACATGGAGCTGTGCACACTGAACTGTTAGAATGAGTGTGTCCACATGGAAGTGTGCACACTGAACTGTTAGAATGAGTGTGTCCACATGGAGGTGTGCACACTGAACTGTTAGAATGAGTGTGTCCACATGGAGGTGTGCACACTGAACTGTTAGAATGAGTGTGCCCACATGGAGGTGTGCACACAGAACTGTTAGAATGAGTGTGTCCACATGGAGGTGTGCACACTGAACTGTTAGAATGAGTGTGTCCACATGGAGGTGTGCACACTGAACTGTTAGAATGAGTGTGTCCACATGGAGGTGTGCACACTGAACTGTTAGAATGAGTGTGTCCACATGGAGGTGTGCACACTGAACTGTTAGAATGAGTGTGTCCATATGGAGGTGTGCACACTGAACTGTTAGGATGAGTGTGCCCTCATGGAGGTGTGCAGACTGAACTGTTAGAATGAGTGTGTCCACATGGAGGTGTGCACACTGAACTGTTAGAATGAGTGTGCTCACATGGAGGTTGCACACTGAACTGTTAGAATGAGTGTGTCCACGTGGAAGTGTGCACACTAAACTGTTAGAATGAGTGTGTCCACATGGAGGTGTGCACACTGAACTGTTAGATTGAGTGTGTCCACACAGAGGTATGCACAATGAACTGTTAGAATGAGTGTGTCCACATGGAGGTGTGCACACTGAACTGTTAGATTGAGTGTGTCCACATAGAGGTGTTCACACTGAACTGTTAGAATGAGTGTGTCCACATGGAGGTGTGCGCACTGAACTGTTAGAATGAGTGTGTCCCTGTGTATGTGTGCACACTGAACTGTTAGAATGAGTGTGTCCACATGGAGGTGTGCACACTGTATTGTTAGAATGAGTGTATCCACATGGAGGTGTGCACACTGAACTGTTAGAATGAGTGTGTCCACATGGAGGTGTGCACACTGAACTGTTAGATTGAGTGTGTCCACATAGAGGTGTTCACACTGAACTGTTAGAATGAGTGTGTCCACATGGAATTGTGCACACTGAACTGTTAGAATGAGTGTGCCAACATGGAGGTGTGCACGCTGAACTGTTAGAATGAGTGTGTCCACATGGAGGTGTGCACACTGAACTGTTAGAATGAGTGTGTCAACATGGAGGTGTGCACACTGAAATGTTAGAATGAGTGTGCCCACATGGAGGTGTGCACACTGAACTGTTATAATGAGTGTGTCCACATGGAGGTGTGCACACTGAACTGTTAGAATGAGTGTATCCCTGTGGAGATGTGCACAGTGACCTGTTAGAATGAGTGTGTCCACATGGAAGTGTGCACACTGAACTGTTAGAATGAGTGTGTCCACATGGAGGTGTGCACACTGAACTTTTAGAATGAGTGTGTCCACATGGAGGTGTGCACACTGAACTGTTAGAATGAGTGTGTCCCTGTGGAGGTGTGCACACTGAACTGTTAGAATGAGTGTGTCCACATGAAGGTGTGCACACTGAACTGTTAGAATGAGTGTGTCCACATGGAGGTGTGCACACTGAACTGTTAGAATATGTCCACATGGAGGTGTGCACACTCTATTGTTAGAATGAGTGTGTCCACATGGAGGTGTGCACACTGAACTGTTAGAGTTAGTGTGTCCACATGGAGGTGTTTACACTGAACTGTTAGAATGAGTGTGTCCCTGTGGAGGTGTGCACACTGAACTGTTAGAATGATTGTGCCCACATGGAGGTGTGCACACTGTATTGTTAGAATGAGTGTATCCACATGGAGGTGTGCACACTGAACTGTTAGAATGAGTGTGTCCACATGGAGGTGTGCACACAGAACTGTTAGAATGAGTGTGCCCACATGGAGGTGTGCACACTGAACTGTTAGAGTGAGTGTGTCCCTGTGGAGGTGTGCACACTGAACTGTTAGAAAGAGTGTGTCCACATGGAGGTGTGCACACTGTATTGTTAGAAAGAGTGTATCCACATGGAGGTGTGCACACTGAACTGTTAGAATGAGTGTGTCCACATGGAGGTGTGTACACTGAACTGTTAGATTGAGTGTGTCCACATGGAGCTGTGCACACTGAACTGTTAGAATGAGTGTGTTCACATGGAAGTGTGCACACTGAACTGTTAGAATGAGTGTGTCCACATGGAGGTGTGCACACTGAACTGTTAGAATGAGTGTGTCCACATGGAGGTGTGCACACTGAACTGTTAGAATGAGTGTGCCCACATGGAGGTGTGCACACAGAACTGTTAGAATGAGTGTGTCCACATGGAGGTGTGCACACTGAACTGTTAGAATGAGTGTGTCCACATGGAGGTGTGCACACTGAACTGTTAGAATGAGTGTGTCCACATGGAGGTGTGCACACTGAACTGTTAGAATGAGTGTGTCCACATGGAGGTGTGCACACTGAACTGTTAGAATGAGTGTGTCCATATGGAGGTGTGCACACTGAACTGTTAGGATGAGTGTGCCCTCATGGAGGTGTGCAGACTGAACTGTTAGAATGAGTGTGTCCACATGGAGGTGTGCACACTGAACTGTTAGAATGAGTGTGCTCACATGGAGGTTGCACACTGAACTGTTAGAATGAGTGTGTCCACGTGGAAGTGTGCACACTAAACTGTTAGAATGAGTGTGTCCACATGGAGGTGTGCACACTGAACTGTTAGATTGAGTGTGTCCACACAGAGGTGTGCACACTGAACTGTTAGAATGAGTGTGTCCACATGGAGGTGTGCACACTGAACTGTTAGATTGAGTGTGTCCACATAGAGGTGTTCACACTGAACTGTTAGAATGAGTGTGTCCACATGGAGGTGTGCGCACTGAACTGTTAGAATGAGTGTGTCCCTGTGTATGTGTGCACACTGAACTGTTAGAATGAGTGTGTCCACATGGAGGTGTGCACACTGTATTGTTAGAATGAGTGTATCCACATGGAGGTGTGCACACTGAACTGTTAGAATGAGTGTGTCCACATGGAGGTGTGCACACTGAACTGTTAGATTGAGTGTGTCCACATAGAGGTGTTCACACTGAACTGTTAGAATGAGTGTGTCCACATGGAATTGTGCACACTGAACTGTTAGAATGAGTGTGCCCACATGGAGGTGTGCACGCTGAACTGTTAGAATGAGTGTGTCCACATGGAGGTGTGCACACTGAACTGTTAGAATGAGTGTGTCAACATGGAGGTGTGCACACTGAAATGTTAGAATGAGTGTGCCCACATGGAGGTGTGCACACTGAACTGTTATAATGAGTGTGTCCACATGGAGGTGTGCACACTGAACTGTTAGAATGAGTGTATCCCTGTGGAGATGTGCACAGTGACCTGTTAGAATGAGTGTGTCCACATGGAAGTGTGCACACTGAACTGTTAGAATGAGTGTGTCCACATGGAGGTGTGCACACTGAACTTTTAGAATGAGTGTGTCCACATGGAGGTGTGCACACTGAACTGTTAGAATGAGTGTGTCCACATGGAGGTGTGCACACTGAACTGTTAGAATGAGTGTGTCCACATGGAGGTGTGCACACTGAACTTTTAGAATGAGTGTGTCCACATGGAGGTGTGCACACTGAACTGTTAGAATGAGTGTGTCCACATGGAGGTGTGCACACTGAACTGTTAGAATGAGTGTGTCCACATGGAGGTGTGCACACTGAACTGTTAGAATGAGTGTGTCCACATGGAAGTGTGCACACTGAACTGTTAGAATGAGTGTGTCCACACGGAGGTGTGCACACTGAACTGTTAGAATGAGTGTGTCCACACGGAGGTGTGCACACTTAAATGTTAGAATGAGTGTGCCCACATGGAGGTGTGCGCACTGAACTGTTAGAATGAGTGTGATCACATGGAGGTGTGCACACTGAACTGTGAGAATGAGTGTGTCCACATGGAGGTGTGCACACTGAACTGTTAGAATGAGTGTGTCCACATGGAGGTGTGCACACTGAACTGTTAGAATGAGTGTGTCCACATGGAGGTGTACACACTGAACTGTTAGAATGAGTGTGTCCACATGGAGGTGTGCACACTGAACTGTTAGAATGAGTGTGCCCACATGGAGGTGTGCACACTGAACTGTTAGAATGAGTGTGTCCACATGGAGGTGTGCACACTGAACTGTTAGAATATGTCCACATGGAGGTGTGCACACTCTATTGTTAGAATGAGTGTGTCCACATGGAGGTGTGCACACTGAACTGTTAGAGTTAGTGTGTCCACATGGAGGTGTGCACACTGAACTGTTAGAATGAGTGTGTCCCTGTGGAGGTGTGCACACTGAACTGTTAGATTGAGTGTGTCCAAATGGAGGTGTGCACACTGAACGGTTAGAATGAGTGTGTCCACATGGAAGTGTGCACACTGAACTCTTAGATTGAGTGTGTCCACATGGAGGTGTGCACACTGAACTGTTAGAATGAGTGTGTCCACATGGAGGTGTGCACACTGCACTGTTAGAATGAGTGTGCCCACATGGAGGTGTGCACACTGAACTGTTAGAATCTGTCCACATTGAGGTGTGCACACTGAACTGTTAGAATGAGTGTGTCAACATGGAGGTGTGAACACTGAAATGTTAGAATGAGTGTGCCCACATGGAGGTGTGCACACTGAACTGTTAGAATGAGTGTGTCCTCATGAAGGTGTGAACACTGAAGTGTTAGAATGAGTGTGTCCACATGGAGGTGTGCACACTGAACTTTTAGAATTAGTGTATCCCTGTGGATATGTGCACAGTGACCTGTTAGAATGAGTGTGTCCACATGGAAGTGTGCACACTGAACTGTTAGAATGAGTGTGTCCACATGGAGGTGTGCACACTGAACTTTTAGAATGAGTGTGTCCACATGGAGGTGTGCACACTGAACTGTTAGAATGAGTGTGTCCACATGGAGGTGTGCACACTGAACTGTTAGAATGAGTGTGTCCACATGGAGGTGTGCACACTGAACTGTTAGAATGAGTGTGCCCACATGGAGGTGTGCACACTGAACTGTTAGAATGAGTGTGTCCACATGGAGGTGTGCACACTGAACTGTTAGAATGAGTGTGTCCCTGTGGAGGTGTGCACACTGAACTGTTAGAATGAGTGTGTCCACATGGAGGTGTGCACACTGTATTGTTAGAATGAGTGTATCCACATGGAGGTGTGCACACTGAACTGTTAGAATGAGTGTGTCCACATGGAGGTGTGTACACTGAACTGTTAGATTGAGTGTGTCCACATGGAGGTGTGCACACTGAACTGTTAGAATGAGTGTGTCCACATGGAGGTGTGCACACTGAACTGTTAGAATGAGTGTGCCCACATGTTTTTGTGCACTCTCAACTGTTAGAATATGTCCACATGGAGGTGTGCACACTATATTGTAAGAATGAGTGTGTCCACATGGAAGTGTGTACACTGAACTGTTAGATTGAGTGTGTCCACATGGAGGTGTGCACACTGAACTGTTAGAATGAGTGTGTCCACATGGAGGTGTGTACACTGAACTGTTAGATTGAGTGGGTCCACATGGAAGTGTGCACACTGAACTGTTAGAATGAGTGTGCCCACATGGAGGTGTGCACACTGAACTGTTAGAATGAGTGTGTCCACATGGAGGTGTGCACACTGAACTGTTAGAATTAGTGTAAACCTGAGGAGATGTGCACACTGAACTGTTAGAATGAGTGTGTCCACATGAAGGTGTGCACACTGAACTGTTAGAATGAGTGTGTCCACATGGAGGTGTGCACACTGAACTGTTAGAATAGGTCCACATGGAGGTGTGCACACTCTATTGTTAGAATGAGTGTGTCCACATGGAGGTGTGCACACTGAACTGTTAGAGTTAGTGTGTCCACATGGAGGTGTGCACACTGAACTGTTAGAATGAATGTGTCCCTGTGGAGGTGTGCACACTGAACTGTTAGAATATGTCCACATGGAGGTGTGCACACTCTATTGTTAGAATGAGTGTGTCCACATGGAGGTGTGCACACTGAACTGTTAGAGTTAGTGTGTCCACATGGAGGTGTGCACACTGAACTGTTAGAATGAGTGTGTCCCTGTGGAGGTGTGCACACTGAACTGTTAGAATGAGTGTGTCCACATGGAGGTGTGCACACTGTATTGTTAGAATGAGTGTATCCACATGGAGGTGTGCACACTGAACTGTTAGAATGAGTGTGTCCACATGGAGGTGTGCACACTGAACTGTTAGAATGAGTGTGCCCACATGGCGGTGTGCACACTGAACTGTTAGAATGAGTGTGTCCCTGTGGAGGTATGCACACTGAACTGTTAGAAAGAGTGTGTCCACATGGAGGTGTGCACACTGTATTGTTAGAATGAGTGTATCCACATGGAGGTGTGCACACTGAACTGTTAGAATGAGTGTGTCCACATGGAGGTGTGTACACTGAACTGTTAGATTGAGTGTGTCCACATGGAGGTGTGCACACTGAACTGTTAGAATGAGTGTGTCCACATGGAGGTGTGCACACTGAACTGTTAGAATGAGTGTGCCCACATGGAGGTGTGCGCACTGAACTGTTAGAATGAGTGTGTCCACATGGAGGTGTGTACACTGAACTGTTAGATTGAGTGTGTCCACATGGAGGTGTGCGCACTGAACTGTTAGAATGAGTGTGTCCACATGGAGGTGTGTACACTGAACTGTTAGATTGAGTGTGTCCACATGGAAGTGTGCACACTGAACTGTTAGAATGAGTGTGCCCACATGGAGGTGTGCACACTGAACTGTTAGAATGAGTGTGTCCACATGGAGGTGTGCACACTGAACTGTTAGAATTAGTGTAAACCTGAGGAGATGTGCACACTGAACTGTTAGAATGAGTGTGTCCACATGAAGGTGTGCACACTGAACTGTTAGAATGAGTGTGTCCACATGGAGGTGTGCACACTGAACTGTTAGAATATGTCCACATGGAGGTGTGCACACTCTATTGTTAGAATGAGTGTGTCCACATGGAGGTGTGCACACTGAACTGTTAGAGTTAGTGTGTCCACATGGAGGTGTGCACACTGAACTGTTAGAATGAGTGTGTCCCTGTGGAGGTGTGCACACTGAACTGTTAGAATGAGTGTGTCCACATGAAGGTGTGCACACTGAATTGTTAGAATGAGTGTGTCCACATGGAGGTGTGCACACTGAACTGTTAGAATATGTCCACATGGAGGTGTGCACACTCTATTGTTAGAATGAGTGTGTCCACATGGAGGTGTGCACACTGAACTGTTAGAGTTAGTGTGTCCACATGGAGGTGTTTACACTGAACTGTTAGAATGAGTGTGTCCCTGTGGAGGTGTGCACACTGAACTGTTAGAATGATTGTGCCCACATGGAGGTGTGCACACTGTATTGTTAGAATGAGTGTATCCACATGGAGGTGTGCACACTGAACTGTTAGAATGAGTGTGTCCACATGGAGGTGTGCACACAGAACTGTTAGAATGAGTGTGCCCACATGGAGGTATGCACACTGAACTGTTAGAGTGAGTGTGTCCCTGTGGAGGTGTGCACACTGAACTGTTAGAAAGAGTGTGTCCACATGGAGGTGTGCACACTGTATTGTTAGAAAGAGTGTATCCACATGGAGGTGTGCACACTGAACTGTTAGAATGAGTGTGTCCACATGGAGGTGTGTACACTGAACTGTTAGATTGAGTGTGTCCACATGGAGCTGTGCACACTGAACTGTTAGAATGAGTGTGTCCACATGGAAGTGTGCACACTGAACTGTTAGAATGAGTGTGTCCACATGGAGGTGTGCACACTGAACTGTTAGAATGAGTGTGTCCACATGGAGGTGTGCACACTGAACTGTTAGAATGAGTGTGCCCACATGGAGGTGTGCACACAGAACTGTTAGAATGAGTGTGTCCACATGGAGGTGTGCACACTGAACTGTTAGAATGAGTGTGTCCACATGGAGGTGTGCACACTGAACTGTTAGAATGAGTGTGTCCACATGGAGGTGTGCACACTGAACTGTTAGAATGAGTGTGTCCACATGGAGGTGTGCACACTGAACTGTTAGAATGAGTGTGTCCATATGGAGGTGTGCACACTGAACTGTTAGGATGAGTGTGCCCTCATGAGGTGTGCAGACTGAACTGTTAGAATGAGTGTGTCCACATGGAGGTGTGCACACTGAACTGTTAGAATGAGTGTGCTCACATGGAGGTTGCACACTGAACTGTTAGAATGAGTGTGTCCACGTGGAAGTGTGCACACTAAACTGTTAGAATGAGTGTGTCCACATGGAGGTGTGCACACTGAACTGTTAGATTGAGTGTGTCCACACAGAGGTGTGCACACTGAACTGTTAGAATGAGTGTGTCCACATGGAGGTGTGCACACTGAACTGTTAGATTGAGTGTGTCCACATAGAGGTGTTCACACTGAACTGTTAGAATGAGTGTGTCCACATGGAGGTGTGCGCACTGAACTGTTAGAATGAGTGTGTCCCTGTGTATGTGTGCACACTGAACTGTTAGAATGAGTGTGTCCACATGGAGGTGTGCACACTGTATTGTTAGAATGAGTGTATCCACATGGAGGTGTGCACACTGAACTGTTAGAATGAGTGTGTCCACATGGAGGTGTGCACACTGAACTGTTAGATTGAGTGTGTCCACATAGAGGTGTTCACACTGAACTGTTAGAATGAGTGTGTCCACATGGAATTGTGCACACTGAACTGTTAGAATGAGTGTGCCCACATGGAGGTGTGCACGCTGAACTGTTAGAATGAGTGTGTCCACATGGAGGTGTGCACACTGAACTGTTAGAATGAGTGTGTCAACATGGAGGTGTGCACACTGAAATGTTAGAATGAGTGTGCCCACATGGAGGTGTGCACACTGAACTGTTATAATGAGTGTGTCCACATGGAGGTGTGCACACTGAACTGTTAGAATGAGTGTATCCCTGTGGAGATGTGCACAGTGACCTGTTAGAATGAGTGTGTCCACATGGAAGTGTGCACACTGAACTGTTAGAATGAGTGTGTCCACATGGAGGTGTGCACACTGAACTTTTAGAATGAGTGTGTCCACATGGAGGTGTGCACACTGAACTGTTAGAATGAGTGTGTCCACATGGAGGTGTGCACACTGAACTGTTAGAATGAGTGTGTCCACATGGAGGTGTGCACACTGAACTTTTAGAATGAGTGTGTCCACATGGAGGTGTGCACACTGAACTGTTAGAATGAGTGTGTCCACATGGAGGTGTGCACACTGAACTTTTAGAATGAGTGTGTCCACATGGAGGTGTGCACACTGAACTGTTAGAATGAGTGTGTCCACATGGAAGTGTGCACACTGAACTGTTAGAATGAGTGTGTCCACATGGAGGTGTGCACACTGAACTGTTAGAATGAGTGTGTCCACACGGAGGTGTGCACACTTAAATGTTAGAATGAGTGTGCCCACATGGAGGTGTGCGCCCTGAACTGTTAGAATGAGTGTGATCACATGGAGGTGTGCACACTGAACTGTGAGAATGAGTGTGTCCACATGGAGGTGTGCACACTGAACTGTTAGAATGAGTGTGTCCACATGGAGGTGTGCACACTGAACTGTTAGAATGAGTGTGTCCACATGGAGGTGTACACACTGAACTGTTAGAATGAGTGTGTCCACATGGAGGTGTGCACACTGAACTGTTAGAATGAGTGTGCCCACATGGAGGTGTGCACACTGAACTGTTAGAATGAGTGTGTCCACATGGAGGTGTGCACACTGAACTGTTAGAATATGTCCACATGGAGGTGTGCACACTCTATTGTTAGAATGAGTGTGTCCACATGGAGGTGTGCACACTGAACTGTTAGAGTTAGTGTGTCCACATGGAGGTGTGCACACTGAACTGTTAGAATGAGTGTGTCCCTGTGGAGGTGTGCACACTGAACTGTTAGAATGAGTGTGTCCACATGGAGGTGTGCACACTGTATTGTTAGAATGAGTGTATCCACATGGAGGTGTGCACACTGAACTGTTAGAATGAGTGTATCCACATGGAGGTGTGCACACTGAACTGTTAGAATGAGTGTGTCCACATGGAGGTGTGTACACTGAACTGTTAGATTGAGTGTGTCCACATGGAGGTGTGCACACTGAACCGTTAGAATGAGTGTGTCCACATGGAAGTGTGCACACTGAACTCTTAGAATGAGTGTGTCCACATGGAGGTGTGCACACTGAACTGTTAGAATGAGTGTGCCCACATGGAGGTGTGCACACTGAACTGTTAGAATCTGTCCACATTGAGGTGTGCACACTGAACTGTTAGATTGAGTGTGTCCACATGGAAGTGTGCACACTGAACTGTTAGAATGAGTGTGCCCACATGGAGGTGTGCACACTGAACTGTTAGAATGAGTGTGTCCACATGGAGGTGTGCACACTGAACTGTTATAATTATTGTAACCCTGAGGAGATGTGCACACTGAACTGTTAGAATGAGTGTGTCCACATGAAGGTGTGCACACTGAACTGTTAGAATGAGTGTGTCCACATTGAGGTTTGCACACTGAACTGTTAGAATATGTCCACATGGAGGTGTGCACACTCTATTGTTAGAATGAGTGTGTCCAAATGGAGGTGTGCACACTGAACTGTTAGAGTTAGTGTGTCCACATGGAGGTGTGCACACTGAACTGTTAGAATGAGTGTGTCCCTGTGGAGGTGTGCACACTGAACTGTTAGAATGAGTGTGTCCACATGAAGGTGTGCACACTGAACTGTTAGAATGAGTGTGTCCACATGGAGGTGTGCACACTGAACTGTTAGAATATGTCCACATGGAGGTGTGCACACTCTATTGTTAGAATGAGTGTGTCCACATGGAGGTGTGCACACTGAACTGTTAGAATGAGTGTGTCAACATGGAGGTGTGAACACTGAAATGTTAGAATGAGTGTGCCCACATGGAGGTGTGCACACTGCACTGTTAGAATGAGTGTGTCCACATGGAGGTGTGCACACTGTATTGTTAGAATGAGTATATCCACATGGAGGTGTGCACACTGAACTGTTAGAATGAGTGTGTCCACATGGAGGTGTGCATACTGAACTGTTAGAATGAGTGTGTCCACATGGAGGTGTGCACACTGAACTGTTAGAATGAGTGTGCCCACATGGAGGTGTGCACACTCAACTGTTAGAATGAGTGTGTCCACATGGAGGTGTGCACACTGAACTGTTAGAATGAGTGTGTCCCTGTGGAGGTGTGCACACTGAACTGTTAGAATGAGTGTGTCCACATGGAGGTGTGCACACTGTATTGTTAGAATGAGTGTATCCACATGGAGGTGTGCACACTGAACTGTTAGAATGAGTGTGTCCACATGGAGGTGTGTACACTGAACTGTTAGATTGAGTGTGTCCACATGGAGGTGTGCACACTGAACTGTTAGAATGAGTGTGTCCACATGGAAGTGTGCACACTGAACTGTTAGAATGAGTGTGTCCACATGGAAGTGTGCACACTGAACTGTTAGAATGAGTGTGTCCACACGGAGGTGTGCACACTTAACTGTTAGAATGAGTGTGCCCACATGGAGGTGTGCACACTGAACTGTTAGAATGAGTGTGTCCACATGGAGGTGTGCACACTGAACTGTGAGAATGAGTGTGTCCACATGGAGGTGTGCACACTGAACTGTTAGAATGAGTGTGTCCACATGGAGGTGTGCACACTGAACTGTTAGAATGAGTGTGTCCACATGGAGGTGTGCACACTTAACTGTTAGAATGAGTGTGCCCACATGGAGGTGTGCACACTGAACTGTTAGAATGAGTGTGTCCTCATTGAGGTGTGCACACTGAACTGTTAGAATGAGTGTGTCCCTGTGGAGGTATGCACACTGAACTGTTAGAATGAGTGTGTCCACATGGAGGTGTGCACACTGTATTGTTAGAATGAGTGTATCCACATGGAGGTGTGCACACTGAACTGTTAGAATGAGTGTGTCCACATGGAGGTGTGTACACTGAACTGTTAGATTGAGTGTGTCCACATGGAGGTGTGCACACTGAACTGTTAGAATGAGTGTGTCCACATGGAAGTGTGCACACTGAACTGTTAGAATGAGTGTGTCCACATGGAGGTGTGCACACTGAACTGTTAGAATGAGTGTGTCCACACGGAGGTGTGCACACTGAACTGTTAGAGTGAGTGTGCCCACATGGAGGTGTGCACACTGAACTGTTAGAATGAGTGTGTCCACATGGAGGTGTGCACACTGAACTGTGAGAATGAGTGTGTCCACATGGAGGTGTGCACACTGAACTGTTAGAATGAGTGTGTCCACATTGAGGTGTGCACACTGAACTGTTAGAATGAGTGTGTCCACATGGAGGGGTACAAAATGAACTGTTAGAATGAGTGTGTCCACATGGAGGTGTGCACACTGAACTGTTAGAATGAGTGTGTCAACATGGAGGTGTGCACACTGAACTGTTAGAATGAGTGTGTCCACACGGAGGTGTGCACACTTAACTGTTAGAATGAGTGTGCCCACATGGAGGTGTGCACACTGAACTGTTAGAATGAGTGTGTCCACATGGAGGTGTGCACACTGAACTGTGAGAATGAGTGTGTCCACATGGAGGTGTGCACACTGAACTGTTAGAATGAGTGTGTCCACATGGAGGTGTGCACACTGAACTGTTAGAATGAGTGTGTCCACATGGAGGTGTGCACACTTAACTGTTAGAATGAGTGTGCCCACATGGAGGTGTGCACACTGAACTGTTAGAATGAGTGTGTCCTCATTGAGGTGTGCACACTGAACTGTTAGAATGAGTGTGTCCCTGTGGAGGTATGCACACTGAACTGTTAGAATGAGTGTGTCCACATGGAGGTGTGCACACTGTATTGTTAGAATGAGTGTATCCACATGGAGGTGTGCACACTGAACTGTTAGAATGAGTGTGTCCACATGGAGGTGTGTACACTGAACTGTTAGATTGAGTGTGTCCACATGGAGGTGTGCACACTGAACTGTTAGAATGAGTGTGTCCACATGGAAGTGTGCACACTGAACTGTTAGAATGAGTGTGTCCACATGGAGGTGTGCACACTGAACTGTTAGAATGAGTGTGTCCACACGGAGGTGTGCACACTGAACTGTTAGAGTGAGTGTGCCCACTTGGAGGTGTGCACACTGAACTGTTAGAATGAGTGTGTCCACATGGAGGTGTGCACACTGAACTGTGAGAATGAGTGTGTCCACATGGAGGTGTGCACACTGAACTGTTAGAATGAGTGTGTCCACATTGAGGTGTGCACACTGAACTGTTAGAATGAGTGTGTCCACATGGAGGGGTACAAAATGAACTGTTAGAATGAGTGTGTCCACATGGAGGTGTGCACACTGAACTGTTAGAATGAGTGTGTCCACATGGAGGTGTGCACACTGAACTGTTAGAATGAGTGTGTCCACATGGAGGTGTGCACACTGAACTGTTAGAATGAGTGTGCCCACATGGAGGTGTGCACACTTAACTGTTAGAATGAGTGTGTCCACATGGAGGTGTGCACACTGAACTGTTAGAATGAGTGTGTCCCTGTGGAGGTGTGCACACTGAACTGTTAGAATGAGTGTGTCCACATGGAGGTGTGCACACTGTATTGTTAGAATGAGTGTATCCACATGGAGGTGTGCACACTGAACTGTTAGAATGAGTGTGTCCACATGGAGGTGTGTACACTGAACTGTTAGATTGAGTGTGTCCACATGGAGGTGTGCACACTGAACTGTTAGAATGATTGTGTCCACATGGAGGTGTGCACACTGAACTGTTAGAATGAGTGTGTCGACATGGAGGTGTGCACACTGAACTGTTAGAATGAGTGTGTCCACATGGAGGTGTGCACACTGAACTGTTAGAATGAGTGTGTCCACATGGAGGTGGCCACACTGAACTGTTAGATTGAGTGTGTCCACATGGAGGTGTGCACACTGAACTGTTAGAATGAGTGTGTCCACATGGAGGTGTGCACACTGAACTGTTAGAATGAGTGTGTCCACATGGAGGTGTGCACACTGAACTGTTAGAATGAGTGTGTCCACATGGAGGTGTGCACACTGAACTGTTAGAATGAGTGTGCCCACATGGAGGTGTGCACACTGAACTGTTAGAATGAGTGTGTCCACATGGAGGTGTGCACACTGAACTGTTAGAATGAGTGTGTCCCTGTGGAGGTGTGCACACTGAAATGTTAGAATGAGTGTGTCCACATGGAGGTGTGCACACTGTATTGTTAGAATGAGTGTATCCACATGGAGGTGTGCACACTGAACTGTTAGAATGAGTGTGTCCACATGGAGGTGTGTACACTGAACTGTTAGATTGAGTGTGTCCACATGGAGGTGTGCACATTGACCTGTTAGAATGAGTGTGTCCACATGGAGGTGTGCACACTGAACTGTTAGAATGAGTGTGCCCACATGTTTTTGTGCACTCTCAACTGTTAGAATATGTCCACATGGAGGTGTGCACACTGAACTGTTAGAATGAGTGTGTCCACATGGAGGTGTGTACACTGAACTGTTAGATTGAGTGTGTCCACATGGAAGTGTGCACACTGAACTGTTAGAATGAGTGTGCCCACATGGAGGTGTGCACACTGAACTGTTAGAATGAGTGTGTCCACATGGAGGTGTGCACACTGAACTGTTAGAATTAGTGTAACCCTGAGGAGATGTGCACACTGAACTGTTAGAATGAGTGTGTCCACATGAAGGTGTGCACACTGAACTGTTAGAATGAGTGTGTCCACATGGAGGTGTGCACACTGAACTGTTAGAATATGTCCACATGGAGGTGTGCACACTCTATTGTTAGAATGAGTGTGTCCACATGGAGGTGTGCACACTGAACTGTTAGAGTTAGTGTGTCCACATGGAGGTGTGCACACTGAACTGTTAGAATGAGTGTGTCCCTGTGGAGGTGTGCACACTGAACTGTTAGAATGAGTGTGTCCACATGAAGGTGTGCACACTGAACTGTTAGAATGAGTGTGTCCACATGGAGGTGTGCACACTGAACTGTTAGAATATGTCCACATGGAGGTGTGCACACTCTATTGTTAGAATGAGTGTGTCCACATGGAGGTGTGCACACTGAACTGTTAGAGTTAGTGTGTCCACATGGAGGTGTGTACACTGAACTGTTAGAATGAGTGTGTCCACATGGAGGTGTGTACACTGAACTGTTAGATTGAGTGTGTCCAAATGGAGGTGTGCACACTGAACGGTTAGAATGAGTGTGTCCACATGGAAGTGTGCACACTGAACTCTTAGAATGAGTGTGTCCACATGGAGGTGTGCACACTGAACTGTTAGAATGAGTGTGTCCACATGGAGGTGGGCACACTGAACTGTTAGAATGAGTGTGCACACATGGAGGTGTGAACACTGAAGTGTTAGAATCTGTCCACATTGAGGTGTGCACACTGAACTGTTAGAATGAGTGTGTCAACATGGAGGTGTGAACACTGAAATGTTAGAATGAGTGTGCCCACATGGAGGTGTGCACACTGAACTGTTAGAATGAGTGTGTCCTCATGGAGGTGTGCACAATGAACTGTTAGAATGAGTGTGTCCACATGGAGGTGTGCACACTGAACTGTTAGAATTAGTGTATCCCTGTGGAGATGTGCACAGTGACCTGTTAGAATGAGTGTGTCCACATGGAAGTGTGCACACTGAACTGTTAGAATGAGTGTGTCCACATGGAGGTGTGCACACTGAACTGTTAGAATGAGTGTATCCACATGGAGGTGTGCACACTGAACTGTTAGAATGAGTGTGTCCACATGGAGGTGTGCACACTGAACTGTTAGAATATGTCCACATGGAGGTGTGCACACTCTATTGTTAGAATGAGTGTGTCCACATGGAGGTGTGCACACTGAACTGTTAGAATGAGTGTGTCCACATGGAGGTGTGTACACTGAACTGTTAGATTGAGTGTGTCCACATGGAGGTGTGCACACTGAACTGTTAGAATGAGTGTGTCCACATGGAGGTGTGCACACTGAACTGTTAGAATGAGTGTGTCCACATGGAGGTGTGCACACTGAACTGTTAGAATGAGTGTGTCCACATGGAGGTGTGCACACTGAACTGTTAGAATGAGTGTGCCCACATGGAGGTGTGCACACTGAACTGTTAGAATGAGTGTGTCCACATGGAGGTGTGCACACTGAACTGTTAGAATGAGTGTGTCCCTGTGGAGGTGTGCACACTGAAATGTTAGAATGAGTGTGTCCACATGGAGGTGTGCACACTGTATTGTTAGAATGAGTGTATCCACATGGAGGTGTGCACACTGAACTGTTAGAATGAGTGTGTCCACATGGAGGTGTGTACACTGAACTGTTAGATTGAGTGTGTCCACATGGAGGTGTGCACATTGACCTGTTAGAATGAGTGTGTCCACATGGAGGTGTGCACACTGAACTGTTAGAATGAGTGTGCCCACATGTTTTTGTGCACTCTCAACTGTTAGAATATGTCCACATGGAGGTGTGCACACTATATTGTAAAAATGAGTGTGTCCACATGGAAGTGTGTACACTGAACTGTTAGATTGAGTGTGTCCACATGGAGGTGTGCACACTGAACTGTTAGAATGAGTGTGTCCACATGGAGGTGTGTACACTGAACTGTTAGATTGAGTGTGTCCACATGGAAGTGTGCACACTGAACTGTTAGAATGAGTGTGCCCACATGGAGGTGTGCACACTGAACTGTTAGAATGAGTGTGTCCACATGGAGGTGTGCACACTGAACTGTTAGAATTAGTGTAACCCTGAGGAGATGTGCACACTGAACTGTTAGAATGAGTGTGTCCACATGAAGGTGTGCACACTGAACTGTTAGAATGAGTGTGTCCACATGGAGGTGTGCACACTGAACTGTTAGAATATGTCCACATGGAGGTGTGCACACTCTATTGTTAGAATGAGTGTGTCCACATGGAGGTGTGCACACTGAACTGTTAGAGTTAGTGTGTCCACATGGAGGTGTGCACACTGAACTGTTAGAATGAGTGTGTCCCTGTGGAGGTGTGCACACTGAACTGTTAGAATGAGTGTGTCCACATGAAGGTGTGCACACTGAACTGTTAGAATGAGTGTGTCCACATGGAGGTGTGCACACTGAACTGTTAGAATATGTCCACATGGAGGTGTGCACACTCTATTGTTAGAATGAGTGTGTCCACATGGAGGTGTGCACACTGAACTGTTAGAGTTAGTGTGTCCACATGGAGGTGTGTACACTGAACTGTTAGAATGAGTGTGTCCACATGGAGGTGTGTACACTGAACTGTTAGATTGAGTGTGTCCAAATGGAGGTGTGCACACTGAACGGTTAGAATGAGTGTGTCCACATGGAAGTGTGCACACTGAACTCTTAGAATGAGTGTGTCCACATGGAGGTGTGCACACTGACTGTTAGAATGAGTGTGTCCACATGGAGGTGGGCACACTGAACTGTTAGAATGAGTGTGCACACATGGAGGTGTGAACACTGAACTGTTAGAATCTGTCCACATTGAGGTGTGCACACTGAACTGTTAGAATGAGTGTGTCAACATGGAGGTGTGAACACTGAAATGTTAGAATGAGTGTGCCCACATGGAGGTGTGCACACTGAACTGTTAGAATGAGTGTGTCCTCATGGAGGTGTGCACAATGAACTGTTAGAATGAGTGTGTCCACATGGAGGTGTGCACACTGAACTGTTAGAATTAGTGTATCCCTGTGGAGATGTGCACAGTGACCTGTTAGAATGAGTGTGTCCACATGGAAGTGTGCACACTGAACTGTTAGAATGAGTGTGTCCACATGGAGGTGTGCACACTGAACTGTTAGAATGAGTGTGTCCACATGGAGGTGTGCACACTGAACTGTTAGAATGAGTGTGTCCACATGGAGGTGTGCACACTTAACTGTTAGAATGAGTGTGTCCACATGGAGGTGTGCACACTGAACTGTTAGAATGAGTGTGTCCCTGTGGAGGTGTGCACACTGAACTGTTAGAATGAGTGTGTCAACATGGAGGTGTGCACACTGTATTGTTAGAATGAGTGTATCCACATGGAGGTGTGCACACTGAACTGTTAGAATGATTGTGTCCACATGGAGGTGTGCACACTGAACTGTTAGAATGAGTGTGTCGACATGGAGGTGTGCACACTGAACTGTTAGAATGAGTGTGTCCACATGGAGGTGTGCACACTGAACTGTTAGAATGAGTGTGTCCACATGGAGGTGGCCACACTGAACTGTTAGATTGAGTGTGTCCACATGGAGGTGTGCACACTGAACTGTTAGAATGAGTGTGTCCACATGGAGGTGTGCACACTGAACTGTTAGAATGAGTGTGTCCACATGGAGGTGTGCACACTGAACTGTTAGAATGAGTGTGCCCACATGTTTTTGTGCACTCTCAACTGTTAGAATATGTCCACATGGAGGTGTGCACACTATATTGTAAGAATGAGTGTGTCCACATGGAAGTGTGTACACTGAACTGTTAGATTGAGTGTGTCCACATGGAGGTGTGCACACTGAACTGTTAGAATGAGTGTGTCCACATGGAGGTGTGTACACTGAACTGTTAGATTGAGTGTGTCCACATGGAAGTGTGCACACTGAACTGTTAGAATGAGTGTGCCCACATGGAGGTGTGCACACTGAACTGTTAGAATGAGTGTGTCCACATGGAGGTGTGCACACTGAACTGTTAGAATTAGTGTAACCCTGAGGAGATGTGCACACTGAACTGTTAGAATGAGTGTGTCCACATGAAGGTGTGCACACTGAACTGTTAGAATGAGTGTGTCCACATGGAGGTGTGCACACTGAACTGTTAGAGTTAGTGTGTCCACATGGAGGTGTGCACACTGAACTGTTAGAATGAGTGTGTCCCTGTGGAGGTGTGCACACTGAACTGTTAGAATGAGTGTGTCCACATGAAGGTGTGCACACTGAACTGTTAGAATGAGTGTGTCCACATGGAGGTGTGCACACTGAACTGTTAGAATATGTCCACATGGAGGTGTGCACACTCTATTGTTAGAATGAGTGTGTCCACATGGAGGTGTGCACACTGAACTGTTAGAGTTAGTGTGTCCACATGGATGTGTGTACACTGAACTGTTAGAATGAGTGTGTCCACATGGAGGTGTGTACACTGAACTGTTAGATTGAGTGTGTCCAAATGGAGGTGTGCACACTGAACGGTTAGAATGAGTGTGTCCACATGGAAGTGTGCACACTGAACTCTTAGAATGAGTGTGTCCACATGGAGGTGTGCACACTGAACTGTTAGAATGAGTGTGTCCACATGGAGGTGGGCACACTGAACTGTTAGATTGAGTGTGCACACATGGAGGTGTGAACACTGAAGTGTTAGAATCTGTCCACATTGAGGTGTGCACACTGAACTGTTAGAATGAGTGTGTCAACATGGAGGTGTGAACACTGAAATGTTAGAATGAGTGTGCCCACATGGAGGTGTGCACACTGAACTGTTAGAATGAGTGTGTCCTCATGGAGGTGTGCACAATGAACTGTTAGAATGAGTGTGTCCACATGGAGGTGTGCACACTGAACTGTTAGAATTAGTGTATCCCTGTGGAGATGTGCACAGTGACATGTTAGAATGAGTGTGTCCACATGGAAGTGTGCACACTGAACTGTTAGAATGAGTGTGTCCACATGGAGGTGTGCACACTGAACTGTTAGAATGAGTGTATCCACATGGAGGTGTGCACACTGAACTGTTAGAATGAGTGTGTCCACATGGAGGTGTGCACACTGAACTGTTAGAATATGTCCACATGGAGGTGTGCACACTCTATTGTTAGAATGAGTGTGTCCACATGGAGGTGTGCACACTGAACTGTTAGAGTTAGTGTGTCCACATGGAGGTGTGCACACTGAACTGTTAGAATGAGTGTGTCCCTGTGGAGGTGTGCACACTGAACTGTTAGAATGAGTGTGTCCACATGGAGGTGTGCACACTGTATTGTTAGAATGAGTGTATCCACATGGAGGTGTGCACACTGAACTGTTAGAATGAGTGTGTCCACATGGAGGTGTGTACACTGAACTGTTAGATTGAGTGTGTCCACATGGAGGTGTGCACACTGAACTGTTAGAATGAGTGTGTCCACATGGAAGTGTGCACACTGAACTGTTAGAATGAGTGTGTCCACATGGAGGTGTGCACACTGAACTGTTAGAATGAGTGTGTCCACACGGAGGTGTGCACACTTAACTGTTAGAATGAGTGTTCCCACATGGAGGTGTGCACACTGAACTGTTAGAATGAGTGTGTCCACATGGAGGTGTGCACACTGAACTGTTAGAATGAGTGTGTCCACATGGAGGTGTGTACACTGAACTGTTAGATTGAGTGTGTCCACATGGAGGTGTGCACATTGAACTGTTAGAATGAGTGTGTCCACATGGAAGTGTGCACACTGAACCGTTAGAATGAGTGTGCCCACATGTTTTTGTGCACTCTCAACTGTTAGAATATGTCCACATGGAGGTGTGCACACTATATTGTAAGAATGAGTGTGTCCACATGGAAGTGTGTACACTGAACTGTTAGATTGAGTGTGTCCACATGGAGGTGTGCACACTGAACTGTTAGAATGAGTGTGTCCACATGGAGGTGTGTACACTGAACTGTTAGATTGAGTGTGTCCACATGGAAGTGTGCACACTGTACTGTTAGAATGAGTGTGCCCACATGGAGGTGTGCACACTGAACTGTTAGAATGAGTGTGTCCACATGGAGGTGTGCACACTGAACTGTTAGAATTAGTGTAACCCTGAAGAGGTGTGCACACTGAACTGTTAGAATGAGTGTGTCCACATGAAGGTGTGCACACTGAACTGTTAGAATGAGTGTGTCCACATGGAGGTGTGCACACTGAACTGTTAGAATATGTCCACATGGAGGTGTGCACACTCTATTGTTAGAATAAGTGTGTCCACATGGAGGTGTGCACACTGAACTGTTAGAGTTAGTGTGTCCACATGGAGGTGTGGACACTGAACTGTTAGAATGAGTGTGTCCCTGTGGAGGTGTGCACACTGAACTGTTAGAATGAGTGTGTCCACATGAAGGTGTGCACACTGAACTGTTAGAATGAGTGTGTCCACATGGAGGTGTGCACACTGAACTGTTAGAATATGTCCACATGGAGGTGTGCACACTCTATTGTTAGAATGAGTGTGTCCACATGGAGGTGTGCACACTGAACTGTTAGAGTTAGTGTGTCCACATGGAGGTGTGCACACTGAACTGTTAGAATGAGTCTGTCCACATGGAGGTGTGTACACTGAACTGTTAGAATGAGTGTGTCAACATGGAGGTGTGAACACTGAAATGTTAGAATGAGTGTGCCCACATGGAGGTGTGCACACTGAACTGTTAGAATGAGTGTGTCCTCATGGAGGTGTGCACAATGAACTGATAGAATGAGTGTGTCCACATGGAGGTGTGCACACTGAACTGTTAGAATTAGTGTATCCCTGTGGAGATGTGCACAGTGACCTGTTAGAATGAGTGTGTCCACATGGAAGTGTGCACACTGAACTGTTAGAATGAGTGTGTCCACATGGAGGTGTGCACACTGAACTGTTAGAATGAGTGTATCCACATGGAGGTGTGCACACTGAACTGTTAGAATGAGTGTGTCCACATGGAGGTGTGTACACTGAACTGTTAGAATGAGTGTGTCCCTGTGGAGGTGTGCACACTGAACTGTTAGAATGAGTGTGTCCACATGGAGGTGTGCACACTGAACTGTTAGAATGAGTGTATCCACATGGAGGTGTGCACACTGAACTGTTAGAATGAGTGTGTCCACATGGAGGTGTGCACACTGAACTGTTAGAATGAGTGTGTCCCTGTGGAGGTGTGCACACTGAACTGTTAGAATGAGTGTGTCCACATGGAGGTGTGCACACTGTATTGTTAGAATGAGTGTATCAACATGGAGGTTTGCACACTGAACTGTTAGAATGAGTGTGTCCACATGGAGGTGTGTACACTGAACTGTTAGATTGAGTGTGTCCACATGGAGCTGTGCACACTGAACTGTTAGAATGAGTGTGTCCACATGGAAGTGTGCACACTGAACTGTTAGAATGAGTGTGTCCACATGGAGGTGTGCACACTGAACTGTTAGAATGAGTGTGTCCACATGGAGGTGTGCACACTGAACTGTTAGAATGAGTGTGCCCACATGGAGGTGTGCTCTCTGAACTGTTAGAATGAGTCTGTCCACATGGAGGTGTGCACACTGAACTGTTAGAATGAGTGTGTCCACATGGAGGTGTGCACACTGAACTGTTAGAATGAGTGTGTCCACATGGAGGTGTGCACACTGAACTGTTAGAATGAGTGTGTCCACATGGAGGTGTGCACACTGAACTGTTAGAATGAGTGTGTCCATATGGAGGTGTGCACACTGAACTGTTAGAATGAGTGTGCCCTCATGGAGGTGTGCACACTGAACTGTTAGAATGAGTGTGTCCACATGGAGGTGTGCACACTGAACTGTTAGAATGAGTGTGTCCCTGTGGATGTGTGCACACTGAACTGTTAGAGTTAGTGTGTCCACATGGAGGTGTGCACACTGAACTGTTAGAATGAGTGTGTCCACATGGAGGTGTGTACACTGAACTGTTAGATTGAGTGTGTCCAAATGGAGGTGTACACACTGAACGATTAGAATGAGTGTGTCCACATGGAAGTGTGCACACTGAACTCTTAGAATGAGTGTGTCCACATGGAGGTGTGCACACTGAACTGTTAGAATGAGTGTGTCCACATGGAGGTGGGCACACTGAACTGTTAGAATGAGTGTGCACACATGGAGGTGTGCACACTGAACTGTTAGAATCTGTCCACATTGAGGTGTGCACACTGAACTGTTAGAATGAGTGTGTCAACATGGAGGTGTGAACACTGAAATGTTAGAATGAGTGTGCCCACATGGAGGTGTGCACACTGAACTGTTAGAATGAGTGTGTCCTCATGGAGGTGTGCACAATGAACTGATAGAATGAGTGTGTCCACATGGAGGTGTGCACACTGAACTGTTAGAATTAGTGTATCCCTGTGGAGATGTGCACAGTGACCTGTTAGAATGAGTGTGTCCACATGGAATTGTGCACACTGAACTGTTAGAATGAGTGTGTCCACATGGAGGTGTGCACACTGAACTGTTAGAATGAGTGTATCCACATGGAGGTGTGCACACTGAACTGTTAGAATGAGTGTGTCCACATGGAGGTGTGCACACTGAACTGTTAGAATGAGTGTGTCCCTGTGGAGGTGTGCACACTGAACTGTTAGAATGAGTGTGTCCACATGGAGGTGTGCACACTGAACTGTTAGAATGAGTGTATCCACATGGAGGTGTGCACACTGAACTGTTAGAATGAGTGTGTCCACATGGAGGTGTGCACACTGAACTGTTAGAATGAGTGTGTCCCTGTGGAGGTGTGCACACTGAACTGTTAGAATGAGTGTGTCCACATGGAGGTGTGCACACTGTATTGTTAGAATGAGTGTATCCACATGGAGGTGTGCACACTGAACTGTTAGAATGAGTGTGTCCACATGGAGGTGTGTACACTGAACTGTTAGATTGAGTGTGTCCACATGGAGCTGTGCACACTGAACTGTTAGAATGAGTGTGTCCACATGGAAGTGTGCACACTGAACTGTTAGAATGAGTGTGTCCACATGGAGGTGTGCACACTGAACTGTTAGAATGAGTGTGTCCACATGGAGGTGTGCACACTGAACTGTTAGAATGAGTGTGCCCACATGGAGGTGTGCTCACTGAACTGTTAGAATGAGTCTGTCCACATGGAGGTGTGCACACTGAACTGTTAGAATGAGTGTGTCCACATGGAGGTGTGCACACTGAACTGTTAGAATGAGTGTGTCCACATGGAGGTGTGCACACTGAACTGTTAGAATGAGTGTGTCCACATGGAGGTGTGCACACTGAACTGTTAGAATGAGTGTGTCCATATGGAGGTGTGCACACTGAACTGTTAGAATGAGTGTGTCCACATGGAGGTGTGCACACTGAACTGTTAGAATGAGTGTGTCCACATGGAGGTGTGCACACTGAACTGTTAGAATGAGTGTGTCCCTGTGGATGTGTGCACACTGAACTGTTAGAATGAGTGTGTCCACATGGAGGTGTGAACACTGTATTGTTAGAATGAGTGTATCCACATGGAGGTGTGCACACTGAACTGTTAGAATGAGTGTGTCCACATGGAGGTGTGCACACTGAACTGTTAGAATTAGTGTAACCCTGAGGAGATGTGCACACTGAACTGTTAGAATGAGTGTGTCCACATGAAGGTGTGCACACTGAACTGTTAGAGTGAGTGTGTCCACATGGAGGTGTGCACACTGAACTGTTAGAATATGTCCACATTGAGGTGTGCACACTCTATTGTTAGAATGAGTGTGTCCACATGGAGGTGTGCACACTGAACTGTTAGAGTTAGTGTGTCCACATGGAGGTGTGCACACTGAACTGTTAGAATGAGTGTTCCACATGGAGGTGTGTACACTGAACTGTTAGATTGAGTGTGTCCAAATGGAGGTGTGCACACTGAACTGTTAGAATGAGTGTGTCCACATGGAAGTGTGCACACTGAACTCTTAGATTGAGTGTGTCCACATGGAGGTGTGCACACTGAACTGTTAGAATGAGTGTGTCCACATGGAGGTGTGCACACTGCACTGTTAGAATGAGTGTGCCCACATGGAGGTGTGCACACTGAACTGTTAGAATCTGTCCACATTGAGGTGTGCACACTGAACTGTTAGAATGAGTGTGTCAACATGGAGGTGTGAACACTGAAATGTTAGAATGAGTGTGCCCACATGGAGGTGTGCACACTGAACTGTTAGAATGAGTGTGTCCTCATGGAGGTGTGAACACTGAAGTGTTAGAATGAGTGTGTCCACATGGAGGTGTGCACACTGAATTTTTAGAATTAGTGTATCCCTGTGGATATGTGCACAGTGACCTGTTAGAATGAGTGTGTCCACATGGAAGTGTGCACACTGAACTGTTAGAATGAGTGTGTCCACATGGAGGTGTGCACACTGAACTTTTAGAATGAGTGTGTCCACATGGAGGTGTGCACACTGAACTGTTAGAATGAGTGTGTCCACATGGAGGTGTGCACACTGAACTGTTAGAATGAGTGTGTCCACATGGAGGTGTGCACACTGAACTGTTAGAATGAGTGTGCCCACATGGAGGTGTGCACACTGAACTGTTAGAATGAGTGTGTCCACATGGAGGTGTGCACACTGAACTGTTAGAATGAGTGTGTCCCTGTGGAGGTGTGCACACTGAACTGTTAGAATGAGTGTGTCCACATGGAGGTGTGCACACTGTATTGTTAGAATGAGTGTATCCACATGGAGGTGTGCACACTGAACTGTTAGAATGAGTGTGTCCACATGGAGGTGTGTACACTGAACTGTTAGATTGAGTGTGTCCACATGGAGGTGTGCACACTGAACTGTTAGAATGAGTGTGTCCACATGGAGGTGTGCACACTGAACTGTTAGAATGAGTGTGCCCACATGTTTTTGTGCACTCTCAACTGTTAGAATATGTCCACATGGAGGTGTGCACACTATATTGTAAGAATGAGTGTGTCCACATGGAAGTGTGTACACTGAACTGTTAGATTGAGTGTGTCCACATGGAGGTGTGCACACTGAACTGTTAGAATGAGTGTGTCCACATGGAGGTGTGTACACTGAACTGTTAGATTGAGTGGGTCCACATGGAAGTGTGCACACTGAACTGTTAGAATGAGTGTGCCCACATGGAGGTGTGCACACTGAAATGTTAGAATGAGTGTGTCCACATGGAGGTGTGCACACTGAACTGTTAGAATTAGTGTAAACCTGAGGAGATGTGCACACTGAACTGTTAGAATGAGTGTGTCCACATGAAGGTGTGCACACTGAACTGTTAGAATGAGTGTGTCCACATGGAGGTGTGCACACTGAACTGTTAGAATAGGTCCACATGGAGGTGTGCACACTCTATTGTTAGAATGAGTGTGTCCACATGGAGGTGTGCACACTGAACTGTTAGAGTTAGTGTGTCCACATGGAGGTGTGCACACTGAACTGTTAGAATGAATGTGTCCCTGTGGAGGTGTGCACACTGAACTGTTAGAATGAGTGTGTCCACATGAAGGTGTGCACACTGAACTGTTAGAATGAGTGTGTCCACATGGAGGTGTGCACACTGAACTGTTAGAATATTTCCACATGGAGGTGTGCACACTCTATTGTTAGAATGAGTGTGTCCACATGGAGGTGTGCACACTGAACTGTTAGAGTTAGTGTGTCCACATGGAGGTGTGCACACTGAACTGTTAGAATGAGTGTGTCCCTGTGGAGGTGTGCACACTGAAATGTTAGAATGAGTGTGTCCACATGGAGGTGTGCACACTGTATTGTTAGAATGAGTGTATCCACATGGAGGTGTGCACACTGAACTGTTAGAATGAGTGTGTCCACATGGAGGTGTGCACACTGAACTGTTAGAATGAGTGTGCCCACATGGAGGTGTGCACACTGAACTGTTAGAATGAGTGTGTCCCTGTGGAGGTGTGCACACTGAACTGTTAGAAAGAGTGTGTCCACATGGAGGTGTGCACACTGTATTGTTAGAATGAGTGTATCCACATGGAGGTGTGCACACTGAACTGTTAGAATGAGTGTGTCCACATGGAGGTGTGTACACTGAACTGTTAGATTGAGTGTGTCCACATGGAGGTGTGCACACTGAATTGTTAGAATGAGTGTGTCCACATGGAGGTGTGCACACTGAACTGTTAGAATGAGTGTGCCCACATGGAGGTGTGCGCACTGAACTGTTAGAATGAGTGTGTCCACATGGAGGTGTGTACACTGAACTGTTAGATTGAGTGTGTCCACATGGAGGTGTGCGCACTGAACTGTTAGAATGAGTGTGTCCACATGGAGGTGTGTACACTGAACTGTTAGATTGAGTGTGTCCACATGGAAGTGTGCACACTGAACTGTTAGAATGAGTGTGCCCACATGGAGGTGTGCACACTGAACTGTTAGAATGAGTGTGTCCACATGGAGGTGTGCACACTGAACTGTTAGAATTAGTGTAAACCTGAGGAGATGTGCACACTGAACTGTTAGAATGAGTGTGTCCACATGAAGGTGTGCACACTGAACTGTTAGAATGAGTGTGTCCACATGGAGGTGTGCACACTGAACTGTTAGAATATGTCCACATGGAGGTGTGCACACTCTATTGTTAGAATGAGTGTGTCCACATGGAGGTGTGCACACTGAACTGTTAGAGTTAGTGTGTCCACATGGAGGTGTGCACACTGAACTGTTAGAATGAGTGTGTCCGTGTGGAGGTGTGCACACTGAACTGTTAGAATGAGTGTGTCCACATGAAGGTGTGCACACTGAACTGTTAGAATGAGTGTGTCCACATGGAGGTGTGCACACTGAACTGTTAGAATATGTCCACATGGAGGTGTGCACACTCTATTGTTAGAATGAGTGTGTCCACATGGAGGTGTGCACACTGAACTGTTAGAGTTAGTGTGTCCACATGGAGGTGTGCACACTGAACTGTTAGAATGAGTGTGTCCCTGTGGAGGTGTGCACACTGAACTGTTAGAATGAGTGTGTCCACATGGAGGTGTGCACACTGTATTGTTAGAATGAGTGTATCCACATGGAGGTGTGCACACTGAACTGTTAGAATGAGTGTGTCCACATGGAGGTGTGCACACTGAACTGTTAGAATGAGTGTGCCCACATGGAGGTGTGCACACTGAACTGTTAGAGTGAGTGTGTCCCTGTGGAGGTGTGCACACTGAACTGTTAGAAAGAGTGTGTCCACATGGAGGTGTGCACACTGTATTGTTAGAAAGAGTGTATCCACATGGAGGTGTGCACACTGAACTGTTAGAATGAGTGTGTCCACATGGAGGTGTGTACACTGAACTGTTAGATTGAGTGTGTCCACATGGAGCTGTGCACACTGAACTGTTAGAATGAGTGTGTCCACTTGGAAGTGTGCACACTGAACTGTTAGAATGAGTGTGTCCACATGGAGGTGTGCACACTGAACTGTTAGAATGAGTGTGTCCACATGGAGGTGTGCACACTGAACTGTTAGAATGAGTGTGCCCACATGGAGGTGTGCACACTGAACTGTTAGAATGAGTGTGTCCTCATGGAGGTGTGCACACTGAACTGTTAGACTGAGTGTGTCCACATGGAGGTGTGCACACTGAACTGTTAGAATGAGTGTGTCCACATGGAGGTGTGCACACTGAACTGTTAGAATGAGTGTGTCCACATGGAGGTGTGCACACTGAACTGTTAGAATGAGTGTGTCCATATGGAGGTGTGCACACTGAACTGTTAGGATGAGTGTGCCCTCATGGAGGTGTGCAGACTGAACTGTTAGAATGAGTGTGTCCACATGGAGGTGTGCACACTGAACTGTTAGAATGAGTGTGCTCACATGGAGGTTGCACACTGAACTGTTAGAATGAGTGTGTCCACGTGGAAGTGTGCACACTAAACTGTTAGAATGAGTGTGTCCACATGGAGGTGTGCACACTGAACTGTTAGATAGAGTGTGTCCACACAGAGTTGTGCACACTGAACTGTTAGAATGAGTGTGTCCACATGGAGGTGTGCACACTGAACTGTTAGACTGAGTGTGTCCACATAGAGGTGTTCACACTGAACTGTTAGAATGAGTGTGTCCACATGGAGGTGTGCGCACTGAACTGTTAGAATGAGTGTGTCCCTGTGTATGTGTGCACACTGAACTGTTAGAATGAGTGTGTCCACATGGAGGTGTGCACACTGTATTGTTAGAATGAGTGTATCCACATGGAGGTGTGCACACTGAACTGTTAGAATGAGTGTGTCCACATGGAGGTGTGCACACTGAACTGTTAGATTGAGTGTGTCCACATAGAGGTGTTCACACTGAACTGTTAGAATGAGTGTGTCCACATGGAATTGTGCACACTGAACTGTTAGAATGAGTGTGCCCACATGGAGGTGTGCACGCTGAACTGTTAGAATGAGTGTGTCCACATGGAGGTGTGCACACTGAACTGTTAGAATGAGTGTGTCAACATGGAGGTGTGCACACTGAAATGTTAGAATGAGTGTGCCCACATGGAGGTGTGCACACTGAACTGTTAGAATGAGTGTGTCCACATGGAGGTGTGCACACTGAACTGTTAGAATGAGTGTATCCCTGTGGAGATGTGCACAGTGACCTGTTAGAATGAGTGTGTCCACATGGAAGTGTGCACACTGAACTGTTAGAATGAGTGTGTCCACATGGAGGTGTGCACACTGAACTTTTAGAATGAGTGTGTCCACATGGAGGTGTGCACACTGAACTGTTAGAATGAGTGTGTCCACATGGAGGTGTGCACACTGAACTGTTAGAATGAGTGTGTCCACATGGAGGTGTGCACACTGAACTTTTAGAATGAGTGTGTCCACATGGAGGTGTGCACACTGAACTGTTAGAATGAGTGTGTCCACATGGAGGTGTGCACACTGAACTGTTAGAATGAGTGTGTCCACATGGAGGTGTGCACACTGAACTGTTAGAATGAGTGTGTCCACATGGAAGTGTGCACACTGAACTGTTAGAATGAGTGTGTTAACATGGAGGTGTGCACACTGAACTGTTAGAATGAGTGTGTCCACACGGAGGTGTGCACACTTAACTGTTAGAATATGTCCACATGGAGGTGTGCACACTGTATTGTTAGAATGAGTGTGTCCACATGGAGGTGTGCACACTGAACTGTGAGAATGAGTGTGTCCACATGGAGGTGTGCACACTGAACTGTTAGAATGAGTGTGTCCACATGGAGGTGTGCACACTGAACTGTTAGAATGAGTGTGTCCACATGGAGGTGTACACACTGAACTGTTAGAATGAGTGTGTCCACATGGAGGTGTGCACACTGAACTGTTAGAATGAGTGTGCCCACATGGAGGTGTGCACACTGAACTGTTAGAATGAGTGTGTCCACATGGAGGTGTGCACACTGAACTGTTAGAATGAGTGTGTCCACATGGAGGTGTGCACACTGAACTGTTAGAATGAGTGTGCCCACATGGAGGTGTGCACACTGAACTGTTAGAATGAGTGTGTCCACATGGAGGTGTGCACACTGAACTGTTAGACTGAGTGTGTCCACATGGAGGTGTGCACACTGAACTGTTAGAATGAGTGTGTCCACATGGAGGTGTGCACACTGAACTGTTAGAATGAGTGTGTCCACATGGAGGTGTGCACACTGAACTGTTAGAATGAGTGTGTCCATATGGAGGTGTGCACACTGAACTGTTAGGATGAGTGTGCCCTCATGGAGGTGTGCAGACTGAACTGTTAGAATGAGTGTGTCCACATGGAGGTGTGCACACTGAACTGTTAGAATGAGTGTGCTCACATGGAGGTTGCACACTGAACTGTTAGAATGAGTGTGTCCACGTGGAAGTGTGCACACTAAACTGTTAGAATGAGTGTGTCCACATGGAGGTGTGCACACTGAACTGTTAGATTGAGTGTGTCCACACAGAGTTGTGCACACTGAACTGTTAGAATGAGTGTGTCCACATGGAGGTGTGCACACTGAACTGTTAGATTGAGTGTGTCCACATAGAGGTGTTCACACTGAACTGTTAGAATGAGTGTGTCCACATGGAGGTGTGCGCACTGAACTGTTAGAATGAGTGTGTCCCTGTGTATGTGTGCACACTGAACTGTTAGAATGAGTGTGTCCACATGGAGGTGTGCACACTGTATTGTTAGAATGAGTGTATCCACATGGAGGTGTGCACACTGAACTGTTAGAATGAGTGTGTCCACATGGAGGTGTGCACACTGAACTGTTAGATTGAGTGTGTCCACATAGAGGTGTTCACACTGAACTGTTAGAATGAGTGTGTCCACATGGAATTGTGCACACTGAACTGTTAGAATGAGTGTGCCCACATGGAGGTGTGCACGCTGAACTGTTAGAATGAGTGTGTCCACATGGAGGTGTGCACACTGAACTGTTAGAATGAGTGTGTCAACATGGAGGTGTGCACACTGAAATGTTAGAATGAGTGTGCCCACATGGAGGTGTGCACACTGAACTGTTAGAATGAGTGTGTCCACATGGAGGTGTGCACACTGAACTGTTAGAATGAGTGTATCCCTGTGGAGATGTGCACAGTGACCTGTTAGAATGAGTGTGTCCACATGGAAGTGTGCACACTGAACTGTTAGAATGAGTGTGTCCACATGGAGGTGTGCACACTGAACTTTTAGAATGAGTGTGTCCACATGGAGGTGTGCACACTGAACTGTTAGAATGAGTGTGTCCACATGGAGGTGTGCACACTGAACTGTTAGAATGAGTGTGTCCACATGGAGGTGTGCACACTGAACTTTTAGAATGAGTGTGTCCACATGGAGGTGTGCACACTGAACTGTTAGAATGAGTGTGTCCACATGGAGGTGTGCACACTGAACTGTTAGAATGAGTGTGTCCACATGGAGGTGTGCACACTGAACTGTTAGAATGAGTGTGTCCACATGGAAGTGTGCACACTGAACTGTTAGAATGAGTGTGTTAACATGGAGGTGTGCACACTGAACTGTTAGAATGAGGGTGTCCACATGGAGGTGTGCACACTTAACTGTTAGAATATGTCCACATGGAGGTGTGCACACTGTATTGTTAGAATGAGTGTGTCCACATGGAGGTGTGCACACTGAACTGTGAGAATGAGTGTGTCCACATGGAGGTGTGCACACTGAACTGTTAGAATGAGTGTGTCCACATGGAGGTGTGCACACTGAACTGTTAGAATGAGTGTGTCCACATGGAGGTGTACACACTGAACTGTTAGAATGAGTGTGTCCACATGGAGGTGTGCACACTGAACTGTTAGAATGAGTGTGCCCACATGGAGGTGTGCACACTGAACTGTTAGAATGAGTGTGTCCACATGGAGGTGTGCACACTGAACTGTTAGAATATGTCCACATGGAGGTATGCACACTCTATTGTTAGAATGAGTGTGTCCACATGGAGGTGTGCACACTGAACTGTTAGAGTTAGTGTGTCCACATGGAGGTGTGCACACTGAACTGTTACAATGAGTGTGTCCCTGTGGAGGTGTGCACACTGAACTGTTAGAATGAGTGTGTCCACATGGAGGTGTGCACACTGTATTGTTAGAATGAGTGTATCCACATGGAGGTGTGCACACTGAACTGTTAGAATGAGTGTGTCCACATGGAGGTGTGCACACTGAACTGTTAGAATGAGTGTGCCCACATGGAGGTGTGCACACTGAACTGTTAGAATGAGTGTGTCCCTGTGGAGTTGTGCACACTGAACTGTTAGAAAGAGTGTGTCCACATGGAGGTGTGCACACTGTATTGTTAGAATGAGTGTATCCACATGGAGGTGTGCACACTTAACTGTTAGAATGAGTGTGTCCACATGGAGGTGTGTACACTGAACTGTTAGATTGAGTGTGTCCACATGAAGGTGTGCACACTGAACTGTTAGAATGAGTGTGTCCACATGGAGGTGTGCACACTGAACTGTTAGAATGAGTGTGTCCACATGGAGGTGTGCACACTGAACTGTTAGAATGAGTGTGTCCATATGGAGGTGTGCACACTGAACTGTTAGGATGAGTGTGCCCTCATGGAGGTGTGCAGACTGAACTGTTAGAATGAGTGTGTCCACATGGAGGTGTGCACACTGAACTGTTAGAATGAGTGTGTCCCTGTGTATGTGTGCACACTGAACTGTTAGAATGAGTGTGTCCACATGGAGGTGTGCACACTGTATTGTTAGAATGAGTGTATGCACATGGAGGTGTGCACACTGAACTGTTAGAATGAGTGTGTCCACATGGAGGTGTGCACACTGAACTGTTAGATTGAGTGTGTCCACATAGAGGTGTTCACACTGAACTGTTAGAATGAGTGTGTCCACATGGAATTGTGCACACTGAACTGTTAGAATGAGTGTGCCCACATGGAGGTGTGCACGCTGAACTGTTAGAATGAGTGTGTCCACATGGAGGTGTGCACACTGAACTGTTAGAATGAGTGTGTCAACATGGAGGTGTGCACACTGAAATGTTAGAATGAGTGTGCCCACATGGAGGTGTGCACACTGAACTGTTATAATGAGTGTGTCCACATGGAGGTGTGCACACTGAACTGTTAGAATGAGTGTATCCCTGTGGAGATGTGCACTGTGACCTGTTAGAATGAGTGTGTCCACATGGAAGTGTGCACACTGAACTGTTAGAATGAGTGTGTCCACATGGAGGTGTGCACACTGAACTTTTAGAATGAGTGTGTCCACATGGATGTGTGCACACTGAACTGTTAGAATGAGTGTGTCCACATGGAGGTGTGCACACTGAACTGTTAGAATGAGTGTGTCCCTGTGTATGTGTGCACACTGAACTGTTAGAATGAGTGTGCCCACATGGAGGTGTGCACACTGAACTGTTAGAATGAGTGTGTCCACATGGAGGTGTGCACACTGAACTGTTAGAATGAGTGTGTCCCTGTGGAGGTGTGCACACTGAACTGTTAGAATGAGTGTGTCCATGTGGAGGTGTGCACACTGTATTGTTAGAATGAGTGTATCCACATGGAGGTGTGCACACTGAACTGGTAGAATGAGTGTGTCCACATGGAGGTGTGTACACTGAACTGTTAGATTGAGTGTGTCCACATGGAGGTGTGCACACTGAACTGTTAGAATGAGTGTGTCCACATGGAAGTGTGCACACTGAACTGTTAGAATGAGTGTGTCCACATGGAGGTGTGCACACTGAACTGTTAGAATGAGTGTGTCCACACGGAGGTGTGCACACTTAACTGTTATAATGAGTGTGCCCACATGGAGGTGTGCGCACTGAACTGTTAGAATGAGTGTGATCACATGGAGGTGTGCACACTGAACTGTGAGAAGGAGTGTGTCCACATGGAGGTGAGCACACTGAACTGTTAGAATGAGTGTGTCCCTGTGGAGGTGTGCACACTGAACTGTTAGAATGAGTGTGTCCACATGGAGGTGTGCACACTGTATTGTTAGAATGAGTGTATCCACATGGAGGTGTGCACACTGAACTGTTAGAATGAGTGTGTCCACATGGAGGTGTGTACACTGAACTGTTAGATTGAGTGTGTCCACATGGAGCTGTGCACACTGAACTGTTAGAATGATTGTGTCCACATGGAAGTGTGCACACTGATCTGTTAGAATGAGTGTGTCCACATGGAGGTGTGCACACTGAACTGTTAGAATGACTGTGTCCACATGGAGGTGTGCACACTGAACTGTTAGAATGAGTGTGCCCACATGCAGGTGTGCACACTGAACTGTTAGAATGAGTGTGTCCACATGGAGGTGTGCACACTGAACTGTTAGAATGAGTGTGTCCACATGGAGGTGTGTACACTGAACTGTTAGATTGAGTGTGTCCACATGGAGGTGTGCACACTGAACTGTTAGAATGAGTGTGCCCACATGGAGGTGTGCACACTGAACTGTTAGAATGAGTGTGCCCACATGGTGGTGTGCACACAGTTCTGTTAGAATGAGTATGCCCACATGGAGGTGTGCACACTGAACTGTTAGAATGAGTGTGCCCACATGGAGGTGTGCATACTGAACTGTTAGAATCTGTGCACATTGAGGTGTGCACACTGAACTGTTAGAATGAGTGTGTCAACATGGAGGTGTGCACACTGAAATGTTAGAATGAGTGTGCCCACATGGAGGTGTGCACACTGAACTGTTAGAATGAGTGTGTCCACATGGAGGTGTGCACACTGAACTGTTAGAATGAGTGTGTCCACATGGAGGTGTGCACACTGAACTGTTAGAATGAGTGTGTCCACATGGAGGTGTGCACACTGAACTTTTAGAATGAGTGTGTCCACATGGAGGTGTGCACACTGAACTGTTAAAATGAGTGTTTCCACATGGAGGTGTGCACACTGAACTGTTAGAATGAGTGTGTCCCTGTGGAGGTGTGCACACTGAACTGTTAGAATGAGTGTGTCCACATGGAGGTGTGCACACTGTATTGTTAGAATGAGTGTATCCACATGGAGGTGTGCACACTGAACTGTTAGAATGAGTGTGTCCACATGGAGGTGTGTACACTGAACTGTTGGATTGAGTGTGTCCACATGGAGGTGTGCACACTGAACTGTTATAATGAGTGTGTCCACATGGAAGTGTGCACACTGAACTGTTAGAATGAGTGTGTCCACATGGAGGTGTGCACACTGAACTGTTAGAATGAGTGTGTCCACACGGAGGTGTGCACACTTAACTGTTAGAATATGTCCACATGGAGGTGTGTACACTGTATTGTTAGAATGAGTGTGTCCACATGGAGGTGTGCACACTGAACTGTTAGAATGAGTGTGTCCACATGGAGGTGTGCACACTGAACTGTTAGAATGAGTGTGTCCACATGGAAGTGTGCACACTGAACTGTTAGAATGAGTGTGTCCACATGGAGGTGTGCACACTTAACTGTTAGAATGAGTGTGTCCACATGGTGGTGTGCACACTGAACTGTTAGAATGAGTGTGTCCACATGGAGGTGTGCACACTGAACTGTTAGAATGAGTGTGTCCACATGGAGGTGTGCACACTGAACTGTTAGAATGAGTGTGTCCCTGTGGAGGTGTGCACACTGAACTGTTAGAATGAGTGTGTCCACATGAAGGTGTGCACACTGAACTGTTAGAATGAGTGTGTCCACATGGAGGTGTGCACACTGAACTGTTAGAATATGTCCACATGGAGGTGTGCACACTCTATTGTTAGAATGAGTGTGTCCACATGGAGGTGTGCACACTGAACTGTTAGAGTTAGTGTGTCCACATGGAGGTGTGCACACTGAACTGTTAGAATGAGTGTGTCCCTGTGGAGGTGTGCACACTGAACTGTTAGAATGAGTGTGTCCACATGGAGGTGTGCACACTGTATTGTTAGAATGAGTGTATCCACATGGAGGTGTGCACACTGAACTGTTAGAATGAGTGTGTCCACATGGAGGTGTGCACACTGAACTGTTAGAATGAGTGTGCCCACATGGAGGTGTGCACACTGAACTGTTAGAATGAGTGTGTCCCTGTGGAGGTGTGCACACTGAACTGTTAGAAAGAGTGTGTCCACATGGAGGTGTGCACACTGTATTGTTAGAATGAGTGTATCCACATGGAGGTGTGCACACTGAACTGTTAGAATGAGTGTGTCCACATGGAGGTGTGTACACTGAACTGTTAGATTGAGTGTGTCCATATGGAGCTGTGCACACTGAACTGTTAGAATGAGTGTGTCCACATGGAAGTGTGCACACTGAACTGTTAGAATGAGTGTGTCCACATGGAGGTGTGCTCACTGAACTGTTAGAATGAGTGTGTCCACATGGAGGTGTGCACACTGAACTGTTAGAATGAGTGTGTCCACATGGAGGTGTGCACACTGAACTGTTAGAATGAGTGTGTCCACATGGAGGTGTGCACACTGAACTGTTAGAATGAGTGTGTCCACATGGAGGTGTGCACACTGAACTGTTAGAATGAGTGTGTCCATATGGAGGTGTGCACACTGAACTGTTAGGATGAGTGTGCCCTCATGGAGGTGTGCAGACTGAACTGTTAGAATGAGTGTGTCCACATGGAGGTGTGCACACTGAACTGTTAGAATGAATGTGTCCCTGTGTATGTGTGCACACTGAACTGTTAGAATGAGTGTGTCCACATGGAGGTGTGCACACTGTATTGTTAGAATGAGTGTATCCACATGGAGGTGTGCACGCTGAACTGTTAGAATGAGTGTGTCCACATGGAGGTGTGCACACTGAACTGTTAGAATGAGTGTGTCAACATGGAGGTGTGCACACTGAAATGTTAGAATGAGTGTGCCCACATGGAGGTGTGCGCACTGAACTGTTAGAATGAGTGTGATCACATGGAGGTGTGCACACTGAACTGTGAGAATGAGTGTGTCCACATGGAGGTGTGCACACTGAACTGTTAGAATGAGTGTGTCCCTGTGGAGGTGTGCACACTGAACTGTTAGAATGAGTGTGTCCACATGGAGGTGTGCACACTGTATTGTTAGAATGAGTGTATCCACATGGAGGTGTGCACACTTAACTGTTAGAATGAGTGTGTCCACATGGAGGTGTGTACCCTGAACTGTTGGATTGAGTGTGTCCACATGGAGGTGTGCACACTGAACTGTTATAATGAGTGTGTCCACATGGAAGTGTGCACACTGAACTGTTAGAATGAGTGTGTCCACATGGAGGTGTGCACACTGAACTGTTAGAATGAGTGTGTCCACACGGAGGTGTGCACACTTAACTTTTAGAATGAGTGTGCCCACATGGAGGTGTGCACACTGAACTGTTAGAATGAGTGTGTCCACATGGAGGTGTGCACACTGAACTGTGAGAATGAGTGTGTCCACATGGAGGTGTGCACACTGAACTGTTAGAATGAGTGTGTCCACATTGAGGTGTGCACACTGAACTGTTAGAATGAGTGTGTCCACATGGAGGTGTGCACACTGAACTGTTAGAATATGTCCACATGGAGGTGTGTACACTGTATTGTTAGAATGAGTGTGTCCACATGGAGGTGTGCACACTGAACTGTTAGAATGAGTGTGTCCACATGGAGGTGTGCACACTGAACTGTTAGAATGAGTGTGTCCACATGGAAGTGTGCACACTGAACTGTTAGAATGAGTGTGTACACATGGAGGTGTGCACACTTAACTGTTAGAATGAGTGTGTCCACATGGAGGTGTGCACACTGAACTGTTAGAATGAGTGTGTCCACATGGAGGTGTGCACTCTGAACTGTTAGAATGAGTGTGCCCACATGGAGGTGTGCACACTGAACTGTTAGAATGAGTGTGTCCACATGGAGGTGTGCACACTGAACTGTTAGAATGAGTGTGTCCCTGTGGAGGTGTGCACACTGAACTGTTAGAATGAGTGTGTCCACATGGAGGTGTGCACACTGTATTGTTAGAATGAGTGTATCCACATGGAGGTGTGCACACTGAACTGTTAGAATGAGTGTGTCCACATGGAGGTGTGTACACTGAACTGTTAGATTGAGTGTGTCCACATGGAAGTGTGCACACTGAACTGTTAGAATGAGTGTGTCCACATGGAAGTGTGCACACTGAACTGTTAGAATGAGTGTGTCCACATGGAGGTGTGCACACTGAACTGTTAGAATGAGTGTGTCCACACGGAGGTGTGCACACTTAACTGTTAGAATGAGTGTTCCCACATGGAGGTGTGCACACTGAACTGTTAGAATGAGTGTGTCCACATGGAGGTGTGCACACAGAACTGTGAGAATGAGTGTGTCCACATGGAGGTGTGCACACTGAACTGTTAGAATGAGTGTGTCCACATTGAATTGTGCACACTGAACTGTTAGAATGAGTGTGTCCACATGGAGGTGTACACACTGAACTGTTAGAATGAGTGTGTCCACATGGAGGTGTGCACACTGAACTGTTAGAATGAGTGTGCCCACATGGAGGTGTGCACACTGAACTGTTAGAATGAGTGTGTCCCTGTTGAGGTGTGCACACTGAACTGTTAGAATGAGTGTGTCCACATGGAGGTGTGCACACTGTATTGTTAGAATGAGTGTATCCACATAGAGGTGTGCAAACTGAACTGTTAGAATGAGTGTGTCCACATGGAGGTGTGTACACTGAACTGTTAGATTGAGTGTGTCCACATGGAGGTGTGCACACTGAACTGTTAGAATGAGTGTGTCCACATGGAAGTGTGCACACTGAACTGTTAGAATGAGTGTGTCCACATGGAGGTGTGCACACTGAACTGTTAGAATGAGTGTGTCCACACGGAGGTGTGCACACTTAACTGTTATAATGAGTGTGCCCACATGGAGGTGTGCGCACTGAACTGTTAGAATGAGTGTGATCACATGGAGGTGTGCACACTGAACTGTGAGAAGGAGTGTGTCCACATGGAGGTGAGCACACTGAACTGTTAGAATGAGTGTGTCCCTGTGGAGGTGTGCACACTGAACTGTTAGAATGAGTGTGTCCACATGGAGGTGTGCACACTGTATTGTTAGAATGAGTGTATCCACATGGAGGTGTGCACACTGAACTGTTAGAATGAGTGTGTCCACATGGAGGTGTGTACACTGAACTGTTAGATTGAGTGTGTCCACATGGAGCTGTGCACACTGAACTGTTAGAATGATTGTGTCCACATGGAAGTGTGCACACTGATCTGTTAGAATGAGTGTGTCCACATGGAGGTGTGCACACTGAACTGTTAGAATGACTGTGTCCACATGGAGGTGTGCACACTGAACTGTTAGAATGAGTGTGCCCACATGCAGGTGTGCACACTGAACTGTTAGAATGAGTGTGTCCACATGGAGGTGTGCACACTGAACTGTTAGAATGAGTGTGTCCACATGGAGGTGTGTACACTGAACTGTTAGATTGAGTGTGTCCACATGGAGGTGTGCACACTGAACTGTTAGTATGAGTGTGCCCACATGGAGGTGTGCACACTGAACTGTTAGAATGAGTGTGCCCACATGGTGGTGTGCACACAGTTCTGTTAGAATGAGTATGCCCACATGGAGGTGTGCACACTGAACTGTTAGAATGAGTGTGCCCACATGGAGGTGTGCATACTGAACTGTTAGAATCTGTGCACATTGAGGTGTGCACACTGAACTGTTAGAATGAGTGTGTCAACATGGAGGTGTGCACACTGAAATGTTAGAATGAGTGTGCCCACATGGAGGTGTGCACACTGAACTGTTAGAATGAGTGTGTCCACATGGAGGTGTGCACACTGAACTGTTAGAATGAGTGTGTCCACATGGAGGTGTGCACACTGAACTGTTAGAATGAGTGTGTCCACATGGAGGTGTGCACACTGAACTTTTAGAATGAGTGTGTCCACATGGAGGTGTGCACACTGAACTGTTAAAATGAGTGTTTCCACATGGAGGTGTGCACACTGAACTGTTAGAATGAGTGTGTCCCTGTGGAGGTGTGCACACTGAACTGTTAGAATGAGTGTGTCCACATGGAGGTGTGCACACTGTATTGTTAGAATGAGTGTATCCACATGGAGGTGTGCACACTGAACTGTTAGAATGAGTGTGTCCACATGGAGGTGTGTACACTGAACTGTTGGATTGAGTGTGTCCACATGGAGGTGTGCACACTGAACTGTTATAATGAGTGTGTCCACATGGAAGTGTGCACACTGAACTGTTAGAATGAGTGTGTCCACATGGAGGTGTGCACACTGAACTGTTAGAATGAGTGTGTCCACACGGAGGTGTGCACACTTAACTGTTAGAATATGTCCACATGGAGGTGTGTACACTGTATTGTTAGAATGAGTGTGTCCACATGGAGGTGTGCACACTGAACTGTTAGAATGAGTGTGTCCACATGGAGGTGTGCACACTGAACTGTTAGAATGAGTGTGTCCACATGGAAGTGTGCACACTGAACTGTTAGAATGAGTGTGTCCACATGGAGGTGTGCACACTTAACTGTTAGAATGAGTGTGTCCACATGGTGGTGTGCACACTGAACTGTTAGAATGAGTGTGTCCACATGGAGGTGTGCACACTGAACTGTTAGAATGAGTGTGTCCACATGGAGGTGTGCACACTGAACTGTTAGAATGAGTGTGTCCCTGTGGAGGTGTGCACACTGAACTGTTAGAATGAGTGTGTCCACATGAAGGTGTGCACACTGAACTGTTAGAATGAGTGTGTCCACATGTAGGTGTGCACACTGAACTGTTAGAATATGTCCACATGGAGGTGTGCACACTCTATTGTTAGAATGAGTGTGTCCACATGGAGGTGTGCACACTGAACTGTTAGAGTTAGTGTGTCCACATGGAGGTGTGCACACTGAACTGTTAGAATGAGTGTGTCCCTGTGGAGGTGTGCACACTGAACTGTTAGAATGAGTGTGTCCACATGGAGGTGTGCACACTGTATTGTTAGAATGAGTGTATCCACATGGAGGTGTGCACACTGAACTGTTAGAATGAGTGTGTCCACATGGAGGTGTGCACACTGAACTGTTAGAATGAGTGTGCCCACATGGAGGTGTGCACACTGAACTGTTAGAATGAGTGTGTCCCTGTGGAGGTGTGCACACTGAACTGTTAGAAAGAGTGTGTCCACATGGAGGTGTGCACACTGTATTGTTAGAATGAGTGTATCCACATGGAGGTGTGCACACTGAACTGTTAGAATGAGTGTGTCCACATGGAGGTGTGTACACTGAACTGTTAGATTGAGTGTGTCCATATGGAGCTGTGCACACTGAACTGTTAGAATGAGTGTGTCCACATGGAAGTGTGCACACTGAACTGTTAGAATGAGTGTGTCCACATGGAGGTGTGCTCACTGAACTGTTAGAATGAGTGTGTCCACATGGAGGTGTGCACACTGAACTGTTAGAATGAGTGTGTCCACATGGAGGTGTGCACACTGAACTGTTAGAATGAGTGTGTCCACATGGAGGTGTGCACACTGAACTGTTAGAATGAGTGTGTCCACATGGAGGTGTGCACACTGAACTGTTAGAATGAGTGTGTCCATATGGAGGTGTGCACACTGAACTGTTAGGATGAGTGTGCCCTCATGGAGGTGTGCAGACTGAACTGTTAGAATGAGTGTGTCCACATGGAGGTGTGCACACTGAACTGTTAGAATGAATGTGTCCCTGTGTATGTGTGCACACTGAACTGTTAGAATGAGTGTGTCCACATGGAGGTGTGCACACTGTATTGTTAGAATGAGTGTATCCACATGGAGGTGTGCACGCTGAACTGTTAGAATGAGTGTGTCCACATGGAGGTGTGCACACTGAACTGTTAGAATGAGTGTGTCAACATGGAGGTGTGCACACTGAAATGTTAGAATGAGTGTGCCCACATGGAGGTGTGCGCACTGAACTGTTAGAATGAGTGTGATCACATGGAGGTGTGCACACTGAACTGTGAGAATGAGTGTGTCCACATGGAGGTGTGCACACTGAACTGTTAGAATGAGTGTGTCCCTGTGGAGGTGTGCACACTGAACTGTTAGAATGAGTGTGTCCACATGGAGGTGTGCACACTCTATTGTTAGAATGAGTGTATCCACATGGAGGTGTGCACACTTAACTGTTAGAATGAGTGTGTCCACATGGAGGTGTGTACCCTGAACTGTTGGATTGAGTGTGTCCACATGGAGGTGTGCACACTGAACTGTTATAATGAGTGTGTCCACATGGAAGTGTGCACACTGAACTGTTAGAATGAGTGTGTCCACATGGAGGTGTGCACACTGAACTGTTAGAATGAGTGTGTCCACACGGAGGTGTGCACACTTAACTTTTAGAATGAGTGTGCCCACATGGAGGTGTGCACACTGAACTGTTAGAATGAGTGTGTCCACATGGAGGTGTGCACACTGAACTGTGAGAATGAGTGTGTCCACATGGAGGTGTGCACACTGAACTGTTAGAATGAGTGTGTCCACATTGAGGTGTGCACACTGAACTGTTAGAATGAGTGTGTCCACATGGAGGTGTGCACACTGAACTGTTAGAATATGTCCACATGGAGGTGTGTACACTGTATTGTTAGAATGAGTGTGTCCACATGGAGGTGTGCACACTGAACTGTTAGAATGAGTGTGTCCACATGGAGGTGTGCACACTGAACTGTTAGAATGAGTGTGTCCACATGGAAGTGTGCACACTGAACTGTTAGAATGAGTGTGTACACATGGAGGTGTGCACACTTAACTGTTAGAATGAGTGTGTCCACATGGAGGTGTGCACACTGAACTGTTAGAATGAGTGTGTCCACATGGAGGTGTGCACTCTGAACTGTTAGAATGAGTGTGCCCACATGGAGGTGTGCACACTGAACTGTTAGAATGAGTGTGTCCACATGGAGGTGTGCACACTGAACTGTTAGAATGAGTGTGTCCCTGTGGAGGTGTGCACACTGAACTGTTAGAATGAGTGTGTCCACATGGAGGTGTGCACACTGTATTGTTAGAATGAGTGTATCCACATGGAGGTGTGCACACTGAACTGTTAGAATGAGTGTGTCCACATGGAGGTGTGTACACTGAACTGTTAGATTGAGTGTGTCCACATGGAAGTGTGCACACTGAACTGTTAGAATGAGTGTGTCCACATGGAAGTGTGCACACTGAACTGTTAGAATGAGTGTGTCCACATGGAGGTGTGCACACTGAACTGTTAGAATGAGTGTGTCCACACGGAGGTGTGCACACTTAACTGTTAGAATGAGTGTTCCCACATGGAGGTGTGCACACTGAACTGTTAGAATGAGTGTGTCCACATGGAGGTGTGCACACAGAACTGTGAGAATGAGTGTGTCCACATGGAGGTGTGCACACTGAACTGTTAGAATGAGTGTGTCCACATTGAATTGTGCACACTGAACTGTTAGAATGAGTGTGTCCACATGGAGGTGTACACACTGAACTGTTAGAATGAGTGTGTCCACATGGAGGTGTGCACACTGAACTGTTAGAATGAGTGTGCCCACATGGAGGTGTGCACACTGAACTGTTAGAATGAGTGTGTCCCTGTTGAGGTGTGCACACTGAACTGTTAGAATGAGTGTGTCCACATGGAGGTGTGCACACTGTATTGTTAGAATGAGTGTATCCACATAGAGGTGTGCAAACTGAACTGTTAGAATGAGTGTGTCCACATGGAGGAGTGTACACTGAACTGTTAGATTGAGTGTGTCCACATGGAGCTGTGCACACTGAACTGTTAGAATGAGTGTGTCCATATGGTAGTGTGCACACTGAACTGTTAGAATGAGTGTGTCCACATGGAGGTGTGCACACTGAACTGTTCGAATGAGTGTGCCCACATGGAGGTGTGCACACTGAACTGTTAGAATGAGTGTGTCCACATGGAGGTGTGCACACTGAACTGTTAGAATGAGTGTGTCCACATGGAGGTGTGCGTACTGAACTGTTAGAATGAGTGTGTCCACATGGAGGTGTGCACACCGAACTGTTAGAATGATTGTGCCCACATGGAGGTGTGCACACTGAACTGTTAGAATGAGTGTGTCCACATGGAGGTGTGCACACTGAACTGTTAGAATATGTCCACATGGGGGTGTGTACACTGTATTGTTAGAATGAGTGTGTCCCTGTGGAGGTGTGCACACTGAAATGTTAGAATGAGTGTGTCCACATGGAGGTGTGCACACTGTATTGTTAGAATGAGTGTATCCACATGGAGGTGTGCACACTGAACTGTTAGAATGAGTGTGTCCACATGGAGGTGTGTACACTGAACTGTTAGATTGAGTGTGTCCACATGGAGGTGTGCACACTGAACTGTTAGAATGAGTGTGTCCACATGGAAGTGTGCACACTGAACTGTTAGAATGAGTGTGTCCACATGGAGGTGTGCACACTGAACTGTTAGAATGAGTGTGTCCACACGGAGGTGTGCACACTTAACTGTTAGAATGAGTGTGCCCACATGGAGGTGTGCACACTGAACTGTTAGAATGAGTGTGTCCACATGGAGGTGTGCACACTGAACTGTGAGAATGAGTGTGTCCACATGGAGGTGTGCACACTGAACTGTTAGAATGAGTGTGTCCACATTGAGGTGTGCACACTGAACTGTTAGAATGAGTGTGTACACATGGAGGTGTACACACTGAACTGTTAGAATGAGTGTGTCCACATGGAGGTGTGCACACTGAACTGTTAGAATGAGTGTGTCCACATGGAGGTGTGCACACTGAACTGTTAGAATGAGTGTGTCCCTGTGGAGGTGTGCACACTGAACTGTTAGAATGAATGTGTCCACATGGAGGTGTGCACACTGTATTGTTAGAATGAGTGTATCCACATGGAGGTGTGCAAACTGAACTGTTAGAATGAGTGTGTCCACATGGAGGTGTGTACACTGAACTGTTAGATTGAGTGTGTCCACATGGAGCTGTGCACACTGAACTGTTAGAATGAGTGTGTCCACATGGAAGTGTGCACACTGAACTGTTAGAATGAGTGTGTCCACATGGAGGTGTGCACACTGAACTGTTAGAATGAGTGTGTCCACATGGAGGTGTGCACACTGAACTGTTAGAATGAGTGTGCCCACATGGACGTGTGCACACTGAACTGTTAGAATGAGTGTGTCCACATGGAGGTGTGCACACTGAACTGTTAGAATGAGTGTGTCCACATGGAGGTGTGCACACTGAACTGTTAGATTGAGTGTGTCCACATGGAGGTGTGCACACTGAACTGTTAGAATATGTCCACATGGAGGTGTGTACACTGTATTGTTAGAATGAGTGTGTCCACATGGAGGTGTGCACACTGAACTGTTAGAATGAGTGTGTCCACATGGAGGTGTGCACACTGAACTGTTAGAATGAGTGTGTCCACATGGAGGTGTGCACACTGAACTGTTAAAATGAGTGTGTCCACATGGAGGTGTGGACACTGAACTGTTAGAATGAGTGTGCCCACATGGAGGTGTGCACACTGAACTGTTAGAATGAGTGTGTCCACATGGAGGTGTGCACACTGAACTGTTAGAATGAGTGTGTCCACATGGAGGTGTGCACACTGAACTGTTAGAATGAGTGTGTCCACACGGAGGTGTGCACACTTAACTGTTAGAATATGTCCACATGGAGGTGTGTACACTGTATTGTTAGAATGAGTGTGTCCACATGGAGGTGTGCACACTGAACTGTTAGAATGAGTGTGTCCACACGGAGGTGTGCACACTGAACTGTTAGAATGAGTGTGTCCACATGGAAGTGTGCACACTGAACTGTTAGAATGAGTGTGTCCACATGGAGGTGTGCACACTTAACTGTTAGAATGAGTGTGTCCACATGGTGGTGTGCACACTGAACTGTTAGAATGAGTGTGTCCACATGGAGGTGTGCACACTGAACTGTTAGAATGAGTGTGTCCACATGGAGGTGTGCACACTGAACTGTTAGAATGAGTGTGTCCCTGTGGAGGTGTGCACACTGAACTGTTAGAATGAGTGTGTCCACATGAAGGTGTGCACACTGAACTGTTAGAATGAGTGTGTCCACATGGAGGTGTGCACACTGAACTGTTAGAATATGTCCACATGGAGGTGTGCACACTCTATTGTTAGAATGAGTGTGTCCACATGGAGGTGTGCACACTGAACTGTTAGAGTTAGTGTGTCCACATGGAGGTGTGCACACTGAACTGTTAGAATGAGTGTGTCCCTGTGGAGGTGTGCACACTGAACTGTTAGAATGAGTGTGTCCACATGGAGGTGTGCACACTGTATTGTTAGAATGAGTGTATCCACATGGAGGTGTGCACACTGAACTGTTAGAATGAGTGTGTCCACATGGAGGTGTGCACACTGAACTGTTAGAATGAGTGTGCCCACATGGAGGTGTGCACACTGAACTGTTAGAATGAGTGTGTCCCTGTGGAGGTGTGCACACTGAACTGTTAGAAAGAGTGTGGCCACATGGAGGTGTGCACACTGTATTGTTAGAATGAGTGTATCCACATGGAGGTGTGCACACTGAACTGTTAGAATGAGTGTGTCCACATGGAGGTGTGTACACTGAACTGTTAGATTGAGTGTGTCCATATGGAGCTGTGCACACTGAACTGTTAGAATGAGTGTGTCCACATGGAAGTGTGCACACTGAACTGTTAGAATGAGTGTGTCCACATGGAGGTGTGCTCACTGAACTGTTAGAATGAGTGTGTCCACATGGAGGTGTGCACACTGAACTGTTAGAATGAGTGTGTCCACATGGAGGTGTGCACACTGAACTGTTAGAATGAGTGTGTCCACATGGAGGTGTGCACACTGAACTGTTAGATTGAGTGTGTCCACATGGAGGTGTGCACACTGAACTGTTAGAATATGTCCACATGGAGGTGTGTACACTGTATTGTTAGAATGAGTGTGTCCACATGGAGGTGTGCACACTGAACTGTTAGAATGAGTGTGTCCACATGGAGGTGTGCACACTGAACTGTTAGAATGAGTGTGTCCACATGGAGGTGTGCACACTGAACTGTTAAAATGAGTGTGTCCACATGGAGGTGTGGACACTGAACTGTTAGAATGAGTGTGCCCACATGGAGGTGTGCACACTGAACTGTTAGAATGAGTGTGTCCACATGGAGGTGTGCACACTGAACTGTTAGAATGAGTGTGTCCACATGGAGGTGTGCACACTGAACTGTTAGAATGAGTGTGTCCACACGGAGGTGTGCACACTTAACTGTTAGAATATGTCCACATGGAGGTGTGTACACTGTATTGTTAGAATGAGTGTGTCCACATGGAGGTGTGCACACTGAACTGTTAGAATGAGTGTGTCCACATGGAGGTGTGCACACTGAACTGTTAGAATGAGTGTGTCCACATGGAAGTGTGCACACTGAACTGTTAGAATGAGTGTGTCCACATGGAGGTGTGCACACTTAACTGTTAGAATGAGTGTGTCCACATGGTGGTGTGCACACTGAACTGTTAGAATGAGTGTGTCCACATGGAGGTGTGCACACTGAACTGTTAGAATGAGTGTGTCCACATGGAGGTGTGCACACTGAACTGTTAGAATGAGTGTGTCCCTGTGGAGGTGTGCACACTGAACTGTTAGAATGAGTGTGTCCACATGAAGGTGTGCACACTGAACTGTTAGAATGAGTGTGTCCACATGGAGGTGTGCACACTGAACTGTTAGAATATGTCCACATGGAGGTGTGCACACTCTATTGTTAGAATGAGTGTGTCCACATGGAGGTGTGCACACTGAACTGTTAGAGTTAGTGTGTCCACATGGAGGTGTGCACACTGAACTGTTAGAATGAGTGTGTCCCTGTGGAGGTGTGCACACTGAACTGTTAGAATGAGTGTGTCCACATGGAGGTGTGCACACTGTATTGTTAGAATGAGTGTATCCACATGGAGGTGTGCACACTGAACTGTTAGAATGAGTGTGTCCACATGGAGGTGTGCACACTGAACTGTTAGAATGAGTGTGCCCACATGGAGGTGTGCACACTGAACTGTTAGAATGAGTGTGTCCCTGTGGAGGTGTGCACACTGAACTGTTAGAAAGAGTGTGGCCACATGGAGGTGTGCACACTGTATTGTTAGAATGAGTGTATCCACATGGAGGTGTGCACACTGAACTGTTAGAATGAGTGTGTCCACATGGAGGTGTGTACACTGAACTGTTAGATTGAGTGTGTCCATATGGAGCTGTGCACACTGAACTGTTAGAATGAGTGTGTCCACATGGAAGTGTGCACACTGAACTGTTAGAATGAGTGTGTCCACATGGAGGTGTGCTCACTGAACTGTTAGAATGAGTGTGTCCACATGGAGGTGTGCACACTGAACTGTTAGAATGAGTGTGTCCACATGGAGGTGTGCACACTGAACTGTTAGAATGAGTGTGTCCACATGGAGGTGTGCACACTGAACTGTTAGAATGAGTGTGTCCACATGGAGGTGTGCACACTGAACTGTTAGAATGAGTGTGTCCATATGGAGGTGTGCACACTGAACTGTTAGGATGAGTGTGCCCTCATGGAGGTGTGCAGACTGAACTGTTAGAATGAGTGTGTCCACATGGAGGTGTGCACACTGAACTGTTAGAATGAATGTGTCCCTGTGTATGTGTGCACACTGAACTGTTAGAATGAGTGTGTCCACATGGAGGTGTGCACACTGTATTGTTAGAATGAGTGTATCCACATGGAGGTGTGCACGCTGAACTGTTAGAATGAGTGTGTCCACATGGAGGTGTGCACACTGAACTGTTAGAATGAGTGTGTCAACATGGAGGTGTGCACACTGAAATGTTAGAATGAGTGTGCCCACATGGAGGTGTGCGCACAGAACTGTTAGAATGAGTGTGATCACATGGAGGTGTGCACACTGAACTGTGAGAATGAGTGTGTCCACATGGAGGTGTGCACACTGAACTGTTAGAATGAGTGTGTCCCTGTGGAGGTGTGCACACTGAACTGTTAGAATGAGTGTGTCCACATGGAGTTGTGCACACTGTATTGTTAGAATGAGTGTATCCACATGGAGGTGTGCACACTTAACTGTTAGAATGAGTGTGTCCACATGGAGGTGTGTACCCTGAACTGTTGGATTGAGTGTGTCCACATGGAGGTGTGCACACTGAACTGTTATAATGAGTGTGTCCACATGGAAGTGTGCACACTGAACTGTTAGAATGAGTGTGTCCACATGGAGGTGTGCACACTGAACTGTTAGAATGAGTGTGTCCACACGGAGGTGTGCACACTTAACTTTTAGAATGAGTGTGCCCACATGGAGGTGTGCACACTGAACTGTTAGAATGAGTGTGTCCACATGGAGGTGTGCACACTGAACTGTGAAAATGAGTGTGTCCACATGGAGGTGTGCACACTGAACTGTTAGAATGAGTGTGTCCACATTGAGGTGTGCACACTGAACTGTTAGAATGAGTGTGTCCACATGGAGGTGTGCACACTGAACTGTTAGAATATGTCCACATGGAGGTGTGTACACTGTATTGTTAGAATGAGTGTGTCCACATGGAGGTGTGCACACTGAACTGTTAGAATGAGTGTGTCCACATGGAGGTGTGCACACTGAACTGTTAGAATGAGTGTGTCCACATGGAAGTGTGCACACTGAACTGTTAGAATGAGTGTGTCCACATGGAGGTGTGCACACTTAACTGTTAGAATGAGTGTGTCCACATGGAGGTGTGCACACTGAACTGTTAGAATGAGTGTGTCCACATGGAGGTGTGCACTCTGAACTGTTAGAATGAGTGTGCCCACATGGAGGTGTGCACACTGAACTGTTAGAATGAGTGTGTCCACATGGAGGTGTGCACACTGAACTGTTAGAATGAGTGTGTCCCTGTGGAGGTGTGCACACTGAACTGTTAGAATGAGTGTGTCCACATGGAGGTGTGCACACTGTATTGTTAGAATGAGTGTATCCACATGGAGGTGTGCACACTGAACTGTTAGAATGAGTGTGTCCACATGGAGGTGTGTACACTGAACTGTTAGATTGAGTGTGTCCACATGGAAGTGTGCACACTGAACTGTTAGAATGAGTGTGTCCACATGGAAGTGTGCACACTGAACTGTTAGAATGAGTGTGTCCACATGGAGGTGTGCACACTGAACTGTTAGAATGAGTGTGTCCACACGGAGGTGTGCACACTTAACTGTTAGAATGAGTGTTCCCACATGGAGGTGTGCACACTGAACTGTTAGAATGAGTGTGTCCACATGGAGGTGTGCACACAGAACTGTGAGAATGAGTGTGTCCACATGGAGGTGTGCACACTGAACTGTTAGAATGAGTGTGTCCACATTGAATTGTGCACACTGAACTGTTAGAATGAGTGTGTCCACATGGAGGTGTACACACTGAACTGTTAGAATGAGTGTGTCCACATGGAGGTGTGCACACTGAACTGTTAGAATGAGTGTGCCCACATGGAGGTGTGCACACTGAACTGTTAGAATGAGTGTGTCCCTGTTGAGGTGTGCACACTGAACTGTTAGAATGAGTGTGTCCACATGGAGGTGTGCACACTGTATTGTTAGAATGAGTGTATCCACATGGAGGTGTGCAAACTGAACTGTTAGAATGAGTGTGTCCACATGGAGGAGTGTACACTGAACTGTTAGATTGAGTGTGTCCACATGGAGCTGTGCACACTGAACTGTTAGAATGAGTGTGTCCACATGGAGGTGTGCACACTGAACTGTTCGAATGAGTGTGCCCACATGGAGGTGTGCACACTGAACTGTTAGAATGAGTGTGTCCACATGGAGGTGTGCACACTGAACTGTTAGAATGAGTGTGTCCACATGGAGGTGTGCGTACTGAACTGTTAGAATGAGTGTGTCCACATGGAGGTGTGCACACCGAACTGTTAGAATGATTGTGCCCACATGGAGGTGTGCACACTGAACTGTTAGAATGAGTGTGTCCACATGGAGGTGTGCACACTGAACTGTTAGAATATGTCCACATGGAGGTGTGTACACTGTATTGTTAGAATGAGTGTGTCCCTGTGGAGGTGTGCACACTGAAATGTTAGAATGAGTGTGTCCACATGGAGGTGTGCACACTGTATTGTTAGAATGAGTGTATCCACATGGAGGTGTGCACACTGAACTGTTAGAATGAGTGTGCCACATGGAGGTGTGTACACTGAACTGTTTGATTGAGTGTGTCCACATGGAGGTGTGCACACTGAACTGTTAGAATGAGTGTGTCCACATGGAAGTGTGCACACTGAACTGTTAGAATGAGTGTGTCCACATGGAGGTGTGCACACTGAACTGTTAGAATGAGTGTGTCCACACGGAGGTGTGCACACTTAAATGTTAGAATGAGTGTGCCCACATGGAGGTGTGCACACTGAACTGTTAGAATGAGTGTGTCCACATGGAGGTGTGCACACTGAACTGTGAGAATGAGTGTGTCCACATGGAGGTGTGCACACTGAACTGTTAGAATGAGTGTGTCCACATTGAGGTGTGCACACTGAACTGTTAGAATGAGTGTGTACACATGGAGGTGTACACACTGAACTGTTAGAATGAGTGTGTCCACATGGAGGTGTGCACACTGAACTGTTAGAATGAGTGTGTCCATATGGAGGTGTGCACACTGAACTGTTAGAATGAGTGTGTCCCTGTGGAGGTGTGCACACTGAACTGTTAGAATGAATGTGTCCACATGGAGGTGTGCACACTGTATTGTTAGAATGAGTGTATCCACATGGAGGTGTGCAAACTGAACTGTTAGAATGAGTGTGTCCACATGGAGGTGTGTACACTGAACTGTTAGATTGAGTGTGTCCACATGGAGCTGTGCACACTGAACTGTTAGAATGAGTGTGTCCACATGGAAGTGTGCACACTGAACTGTTAGAATGAGTGTGTCCACATGGAGGTGTGCACACTGAACTGTTAGAATGAGTGTGTCCACATGGAGGTGTGCACACTGAACTGTTAGAATGAGTGTGCCCACATGGAGGTGTGCACACTGAACTGTTAGAATGAGTGTGTCCACATGGAGGTGTGCACACTGAACTGTTAGAATGAGTGTGTCCACATGGAGGTGTGCACACTGAACTGTTAGATTGAGTGTGTCCACATGGAGGTGTGCACACTGAACTGTTAGAATATGTCCACATGGAGGTGTGTACACTGTATTGTTAGAATGAGTGTGTCCACATGGAGGTGTGCACACTGAACTGTTAGAATGAGTGTGTCCACATGGAGGTGTGCACACTGAACTGTTAGAATGAGTGTGTCCACATGGAGGTGTGCACACTGAACTGTTAAAATGAGTGTGTCTACATGGAGGTGTGGACACTGAACTGTTAGAATGAGTGTGCCCACATGGAGGTGTGCACACTGAACTGTTAGAATGAGTGTGTCCACATGGAGGTGTGCACACTGAACTGTTAGAATGAGTGTGTCCACATGGAGGTGTGCACACTGAACTGTTAGAATATGTCCACATGGAGGTGTGTACACTGTATTGTTAGAATGAGTGTGTCCACATGGAGGTGTGCACACAGAACTGTTAGAATGAGTGTGTCCACATGGAGGTGTGCACACTGAACTGTTAGAATGAGTGTGTCCACATGGAGGTGTGCACACTGAACTGTTAGAATGAGTGTGTCCACATGGAGGTGTGGACACTGAACTGTTAGAATGAGTGTGCCCACATGGAGGTGTGCACACTGAACTGTTAGAATGAGTGTGTCCACATGGAGGTGTGCACACTGAACTGTTAGAATATGTGTATCCCTGTGGAGGTGTGCACACTGAACTGTTAGAATGAGTGTGTCCACATGGAGGTGTGCACACTGAACTGTTAGAATGAGTGTGCCCACATGGAGGTGTGCACACTGAACTGTTAGAATTAGTGTGTCCACATGGAGGTGTTTACACTGAACTATTAGATTGAGTGTGTCCACATGGAGGTGTGCACACTGAACTGTTAGAATGAGTGTGTCCACATGGAGGTGTGCACACTGAACTGTTAGAATGAGTGTGCCCACATGGAGGTGAGCACACTGAACTGTTAGAATGAGTGTGTCCACATGGAGGTGTGCACACTGAACTGTTAGAATGAGTGTGTCCACATGGAGGTGTGCGCACTGAACTCTTAGAATGAGTGTGTCCACATGGAGGTGTGCACACCGAACTGTTAGAATGATTGTGCCCACATGGAGGTGTGCACACTGAAATGTTAGAATGAGTGTGTCCACATGGAGGTGTGCACACTGAACTGTTAGAATATGTCCACATGGAGGTGTGTACACTGTATTGTTAGAATGAGTGTGTCCCCGTGGAGGTGTGCACACTGAAATGTTAGAATGAGTGTGTCCACATGGAGGTGTGAACACTGTATTGTTAGAATGAGTGTATCCACATGGAGGTGTGCACACTGAACTGTTAGAATGAGTGTGTCCACACGGAGGTGGGTACACTGAACTGTTAGATTGAGTGTGTCCACATGGAGGTGTGCACACTGAACTGTTAGAATGAGTGTGTCCACATGGAAGTGTGCACACTGAACTGTTAGAATGAGTGTGTCCACATGGAGGTGTGCACACTGAACTGTTAGAATGAGTGTGTCCACATGGAAGTGTGCACACCGAACTGTTAGAATGAGTGTGTCCACATGGAAGTGTGCACACCGAACTGTTAGAATGATTGTGCCCACATGGAGGTGTGCACACTGAACTGTTAGAATATGTCCACATGGAGGTGTGTACACTGTATTGTTAGAATGATTGTGTCCACATGGAGGTGTGCACACTGAACTGTGAGAATGAGTGTGTCCACATGGAGGTGTGCACACTGAACTGTTAGAATGAGTGTGTCCACATTGAGGTGTGAACAATGAACTGTTAGAATGAGTGTGTCCACATGGAGGTGTACACACTGAACTGTTAGAATTAGTGTGTCCACATGGAGGTGTGCACACTGAACTGTTAGAATGAGTGTGCCCACATGGAGGTGTGCACACTGAACTGTTAGAATGAGTGTGTCCCTGTGGAGGTGTGCACACTGAACTGTTAGAATGAGTGTGTCCACATGGAGGTGTGCACACTGTATTGTTAGAATGAGTGTATCCACATGGAGGTGTGCAAACTGAACTGTTAGAATGAGTGTGTCCACATGGAGGTGTGTACACTGAACTGTTAGATTGAGTGTGTCCACATGGAGCTGTGCACACTGAACTGTTAGAATGAGTGTGTCCACATGGAAGTGTGCACACTGAACTGTTAGAATGAGTGTGTCCACATGGAGGTGTGCACACTGAACTGTTAGAATGAGTGTGTCCACATGGAGGTGTGCACACTGAACTGTTAGAATGAGTGTGCACACATGGAGGTGTGCACACTGAACTGTTAGAATGAGTGTGTCCACATGGAGGTGTGCACACTGAACTGTTAGAATGATTGTGCCCACATGGAGGTGTGCACACTGAACTGTTAGAATGAGTGTGTCCACATGGAGGTGTGCACACTGAACTGTTAGAATATGTCCACATGGAGGTGTGTACACTGTATTGTTAGCATGAGTGTGTCCACATGGAGGTGTGCACACTGAACTGTTAGAATGAGTGTGTCCACATGGAGGTGTGCACACTGAACTGTTAGAATGAGTGTGTCCACATGGAGGTGTGCACACTGAACTGTTAGAATGAGTGTGTCCACATGGAGGTGTGGACACTGAACTGTTAGAATGAGTGTGCCCACATGGAAGTGTGCACACTGAACTGTTAGAATGAGTGTGTCCACATGGAGGTGTGCACACTGAACTGTTAGAATGAGTGTATCCCTGTGGAGGTGTGCACACTGAACTGTTAGAATGAGTGTGTCCACATGGAGGTGTGGACACTGAACTGTTAGAATGAGTGTGCCCACATGGAGGTGTGCACACTGAACTGTTAGAATGAGTGTGTCCCTGTGGAGGTGTGCACACTAAACTGTTAGAAAGAGTGTGTCCACATGGAGGTGTGCACACTGTATTGTTAGAATGAGTGTATCCACATGGAGGTGTGCACACTGAACTGTTAGAATGAGTGTGTCCACATGGAGGTGTGTACACTGAACTGTTAGATTGAGTGTGTCCATATGGAGCTGTGCACACTGAACTGTTAGAATGAGTGTGTCCACATGGAAGTGTGCACACTGAACTGTTAGAATGAGTGTGTCCACATGGAGGTGTGCTCACTGAACTGTTAGAATGAGTGTGTCCACATGGAGGTGTGCACACTGAACTGTTAGAATATGTCCACATGGAGGTGTGTACACTGTATTGTTAGAATGAGTGTGTCCACATGGAGGTGTGCACACTGAACTGTTAGAATGAGTGTGTCCACATGGAGGTGTGCACACTGAACTGTTAGAATGAGTGTGTCCATATGGAGGTGTGCACACTGAACTGTTAGGATGAGTGTGCCCTCATGGAGGTGTGCAGACTGAACTGTTAGAATGAGTGTGTCCACATGGAGGTGTGCACACTGAACTGTTAGAATGAATGTGTCCCTGTGTATGTGTGCACACTGAACTGTTAGAATGAGTGTGTCCACATGGAGGTGTGCACACTGTATTGTTAGAATGAGTGTATCCACATGGAGGTGTGCACGCTGAACTGTTAGAATGAGTGTGTCCACATGGAGGTGTGCACACTGAACTGTTAGAATGAGTGTGTCAACATGGAGGTGTGCACACTGAAATGTTAGAATGAGTGTGCCCACATGGAGGTGTGCGCACTGAACTGTTAGAATGAGTGTGATCACATGGAGGTGTGCACACTGAACTGTGAGAATGAGTGTGTCCACATGGAGGTGTGCACACTGAACTGTTAGAATGAGTGTGTCCCTGTGGAGGTGTGCACACTGAACTGTTAGAATGAGTGTGTCCACATGGAGGTGTGCACACTGTATTGTTAGAATGAGTGTATCCACATGGAGGTGTGCACACTTAACTGTTAGAATGAGTGTGTCCACATGGAGGTGTGTACCCTGAACTGTTGGATTGAGTGTGTCCACATGGAGGTGTGCACACTGAACTGTTATAATGAGTGTGTCCACATGGAAGTGTGCACACTGAACTGTTAGAATGAGTGTGTCCACATGGAGGTGTGCACACTGAACTGTTAGAATGAGTGTGTCCACACGGAGTTGTGCACACTTAACTTTTAGAATGAGTGTGCCCACATGGAGGTGTGCACACTGAACTGTTAGAATGAGTGTGTCCACATGGAGGTGTGCACCCTGAACTGTGAGAATGAGTGTGTCCACATGGAGGTGTGCACACTGAACTGTTAGAATGAGTGTGTCCACATTGAGGTGTGCACACTGAACTGTTAGAATGAGTGTGTCCACATGGAGGTGTGCACACTGAACTGTTAGAATATGTCCACATGGAGGTGTGTACACTGTATTGTTAGAATGAGTGTGTCCACATGGAGGTGTGCACACTGAACTGTTAGAATGAGTGTGTCCACATGGAGGTGTGCACACTGAACTGTTAGAATGAGTGTGTCCACATGGAAGTGTGCACACTGAACTGTTAGAATGAGTGTGTACACATGGAGGTGTGCACACTTAACTGTTAGAATGAGTGTGTCCACATGGAGGTGTGCACACTGAACTGTTAGAATGAGTGTGTCCACATGGAGGTGTGCACTCTGAACTGTTAGAATGAGTGTGCCCACATGGAGGTGTGCACACTGAACTGTTAGAATGAGTGTGTCCACATGGAGGTGTGCACACTGAACTGTTAGAATGAGTGTGTCCCTGTGGAGGTGTGCACACTGAACTGTTAGAATGAGTGTGTCCACATGGAGGTGTGCACACTGTATTGTTAGAATGAGTGTATCCACATGGAGGTGTGCACACTGAACTGTTAGAATGAGTGTGTCCACATGGAGGTGTGTACACTGAACTGTTAGATTGAGTGTGTCCACATGGAAGTGTGCACACTGAACTGTTAGAATGAGTGTGTCCACATGGAAGTGTGCACACTGAACTGTTAGAATGAGTGTGTCCACATGGAGGTGTGCACACTGAACTGTTAGAATGAGTGTGTCCACACGGAGGTGTGCACACTTAACTGTTAGAATGAGTGTTCCCACATGGAGGTGTGCACACTGAACTGTTAGAATGAGTGTGTCCACATGGAGGTGTGCACACAGAACTGTGAGAATGAGTGTGTCCACATGGAGGTGTGCACACTGAACTGTTAGAATGAGTGTGTCCACATTGAATTGTGCACACTGAACTGTTAGAATGAGTGTGTCCACATGGAGGTGTACACACTGAACTGTTAGAATGAGTGTGTCCACATGGAGGTGTGCACACTGAACTGTTAGAATGAGTGTGCCCACATGGAGGTGTGCACACTGAACTGTTAGAATGAGTGTGTCCCTGTTGAGGTGTGCACACTGAACTGTTAGAATGAGTGTGTCCACATGGAGGTGTGCACACTGTATTGTTAGAATGAGTGTATCCACATGGAGGTGTGCAAACTGAACTGTTAGAATGAGTGTGTCCACATGGAGGAGTGTACACTGAACTGTTAGATTGAGTGTGTCCACATGGAGCTGTGCACACTGAACTGTTAGAATGAATGTGTCCACATGGTAGTGTGCACACTGAACTGTTAGAATGAGTGTGTCCACATGGAGGTGTGCACACTGAACTGTTCGAATGAGTGTGCCCACATGGAGGTGTGCACACTGAACTGTTAGAATGAGTGTGTCCACATGGAGGTGTGCACACTGAACTGTTAGAATGAGTGTGTCCACATGGAGGTGTGCGTACTGAACTGTTAGAATGAGTGTGTCCACATGGAGGTGTGCACACCGAACTGTTAGAATGATTGTGCCCACATGGAGGTGTGCACACTGAACTGTTAGAATGAGTGTGCCCACATGGAGGTGTGCACACTGAACTGTTAGAATGAGTGTGTCCACATGGAGGTGTGCACACTGAACTGTTAGAATGAGTGTGTCCCTGTGGAGGTGTGCACACTGAACTGTTAGAATGAGTGTGTCCACATGGAGGTGTGCACACTGTATTGTTAGAATGAGTGTATCCACATGGAGGTGTGCACACTGAACTGTTAGAATGAGTGTGTCCACATGGAGGTGTGTACACTGAACTGTTAGATTGAGTGTGTCCACATGGAAGTGTGCACACTGAACTGTTAGAATGAGTGTGTCCACATGGAGGTGTGCACACTGAACTGTTAGAATGAGTGTGTCCACATGGAGGTGTGCACACTGAACTGTTAGAATGAGTGTGTCCACATGGAGGTGTGCACACTGAACTGTTAGATTGAGTGTGTCCACATGGAGGTGTGCACACTGAACTGTTAGAATATGTCCACATGGAGGTGTGTACACTGTATTGTTAGAATGAGTGTGTCCACATGGAGGTGTGCACACTGAACTGTTAGAATGAGTGTGTCCACATGGAGGTGTGCACACTGAACTGTTAGAATGAGTGTGTCCACATGGAGGTGTGCACACTGAACTGTTAGAATGAGTGTGTCCCTGTTGAGGTGTGCACACTGAACTGTTAGAATGAGTGTGTCCACATGGAGGTGTGCACACTGTATTGTTAGAATGAGTGTATCCACATAGAGGTGTGCAAACTGAACTGTTAGAATGAGTGTGTCCACATGGAGGAGTGTACACTGAACTGTTAGATTGAGTGTGTCCACATGGAGCTGTGCACACTGAACTGTTAGAATGAGTGTGTCCATATGGTAGTGTGCACACTGAACTGTTAGAATGAGTGTGTCCACATGGAGGTGTGCACACTGAACTGTTCGAATGAGTGTGCCCACATGGAGGTGTGCACACTGAACTGTTAGAATGAGTGTGTCCACATGGAGGTGTGCACACTGAACTGTTAGAATGAGTGTGTCCACATGGAGGTGTGCGTACTGAACTGTTAGAATGAGTGTGTCCACATGGAGGTGTGCACACCGAACTGTTAGAATGATTGTGCCCACATGGAGGTGTGCACACTGAACTGTTAGAATGAGTGTGTCCACATGGAGGTGTGCACACTGAACTGTTAGAATATGTCCACATGGAGGTGTGTACACTGTATTGTTAGAATGAGTGTGTCCCTGTGGAGGTGTGCACACTGAAATGTTAGAATGAGTGTGTCCACATGGAGGTGTGCACACTGTATTGTTAGAATGAGTGTATCCACATGGAGGTGTGCACACTGAACTGTTAGAATGAGTGTGTCCACATGGAGGTGTGTACACTGAACTGTTAGATTGAGTGTGTCCACATGGAGGTGTGCACACTGAACTGTTAGAATGAGTGTGTCCACATGGAAGTGTGCACACTGAACTGTTAGAATGAGTGTGTCCACATGGAGGTGTGCACACTGAACTGTTAGAATGAGTGTGTCCACACGGAGGTGTGCACACTTAACTGTTAGAATGAGTGTGCCCACATGGAGGTGTGCACACTGAACTGTTAGAATGAGTGTGTCCACATGGAGGTGTGCACACTGAACTGTGAGAATGAGTGTGTCCACATGGAGGTGTGCACACTGAACTGTTAGAATGAGTGTGTCCACATTGAGGTGTGCACACTGAACTGTTAGAATGAGTGTGTACACATGGAGGTGTACACACTGAACTGTTAGAATGAGTGTGTCCACATGGAGGTGTGCACACTGAACTGTTAGAATGAGTGTGTCCACATGGAGGTGTGCACACTGAACTGTTAGAATGAGTGTGTCCCTGTGGAGGTGTGCACACTGAACTGTTAGAATGAATGTGTCCACATGGAGGTGTGCACACTGTATTGTTAGAATGAGTGTATCCACATGGAGGTGTGCAAACTGAACTGTTAGAATGAGTGTGTCCACATGGAGGTGTGTACACTGAACTGTTAGATTGAGTGTGTCCACATGGAGCTGTGCACACTGAACTGTTAGAATGAGTGTGTCCACATGGAAGTGTGCACACTGAACTGTTAGAATGAGTGTGTCCACATGGAGGTGTGCACACTGAACTGTTAGAATGAGTGTGTCCACATGGAGGTGTGCACACTGAACTGTTAGAATGAGTGTGCCCACATGGACGTGTGCACACTGAACTGTTAGAATGAGTGTGTCCACATGGAGGTGTGCACACTGAACTGTTAGAATGAGTGTGTCCACATGGAGGTGTGCACACTGAAATGTTAGATTGAGTGTGTCCACATGGAGGTGTGCACACTGAACTGTTAGAATATGTCCACATGGAGGTGTGTACACTGTATTGTTAGAATGAGTGTGTCCACATGGAGGTGTGCACACTGAACTGTTAGAATGAGTGTGTCCACATGGAGGTGTGCACACTGAACTGTTAGAATGAGTGTGTCCACATGGAGGTGTGCACACTGAACTGTTAAAATGAGTGTGTCCACATGGAGGTGTGGACACTGAACTGTTAGAATGAGTGTGCCCACATGGAGGTGTGCACACTGAACTGTTAGAATGAGTGTGTCCACATGGAGGTGTGCACACTGAACTGTTAGAATGAGTGTGTCCACATGGAGGTGTGCACACTGAACTGTTAGAATGAGTGTGTCCACACGGAGGTGTGCACACTTAACTGTTAGAATATGTCCACATGGAGGTGTGTACACTGTATTGTTAGAATGAGTGTGTCCACATGGAGGTGTGCACACTGAACTGTTAGAATGAGTGTGTCCACATGGAGGTGTGCACACTGAACTGTTAGAATGAGTGTGTCCACATGGAAGTGTGCACACTGAACTGTTAGAATGAGTGTGTCCACATGGAGGTGTGCACACTTAACTGTTAGAATGAGTGTGTCCACATGGTGGTGTGCACACTGAACTGTTAGAATGAGTGTGTCCACATGGAGGTGTGCACACTGAACTGTTAGAATGAGTGTGTCCACATGGAGGTGTGCACACTGAACTGTTAGAATGAGTGTGTCCCTGTGGAGGTGTGCACACTGAACTGTTAGAATGAGTGTGTCCACATGAAGGTGTGCACACTGAACTGTTAGAATGAGTGTGTCCACATGGAGGTGTGCACACTGAACTGTTAGAATATGTCCACATGGAGGTGTGCACACTCTATTGTTAGAATGAGTGTGTCCACATGGAGGTGTGCACACTGAACTGTTAGAGTTAGTGTGTCCACATGGAGGTGTGCACACTGAACTGTTAGAATGAGTGTGTCCCTGTGGAGGTGTGCACACTGAACTGTTAGAATGAGTGTGTCCACATGGAGGTGTGCACACTGTATTGTTAGAATGAGTGTATCCACATGGAGGTGTGCACACTGAACTGTTAGAATGAGTGTGTCCACATGGAGGTGTGCACACTGAACTGTTAGAATGAGTGTGCCCACATGGAGGTGTGCACACTGAACTGTTAGAATGAGTGTGTCCCTGTGGAGGTGTGCACACTGAACTGTTAGAAAGAGTGTGGCCACATGGAGGTGTGCACACTGTATTGTTAGAATGAGTGTATCCACATGGAGGTGTGCACACTGAACTGTTAGAATGAGTGTGTCCACATGGAGGTGTGTACCCTGAACTGTTAGATTGAGTGTGTCCATATGGAGCTGTGCACACTGAACTGTTAGAATGAGTGTGTCCACATGGAAGTGTGCACACTGAACTGTTAGAATGAGTGTGTCCACATGGAGGTGTGCTCACTGAACTGTTAGAATGAGTGTGTCCACATGGAGGTGTGCACACTGAACTGTTAGAATGAGTGTGTCCACATGGAGGTGTGCACACTGAACTGTTAGAATGAGTGTGTCCACATGGAGGTGTGCACACTGAACTGTTAGATTGAGTGTGTCCACATGGAGGTGTGCACACTGAACTGTTAGAATATGTCCACATGGAGGTGTGTACACTGTATTGTTAGAATGAGTGTGTCCACATGGAGGTGTGCACACTGAACTGTTAGAATGAGTGTGTCCACATGGAGGTGTGCACACTGAACTGTTAGAATGAGTGTGTCCACATGGAGGTGTGCACACTGAACTGTTAAAATGAGTGTGTCCACATGGAGGTGTGGACACTGAACTGTTAGAATGAGTGTGCCCACATGGAGGTGTGCACACTGAACTGTTAGAATGAGTGTGTCCACATGGAGGTGTGCACACTGAACTGTTAGAATGAGTGTGTCCACATGGAGGTGTGCACACTGAACTGTTAGAATGAGTGTGTCCACACGGAGGTGTGCACACTTAACTGTTAGAATATGTCCACATGGAGGTGTGTACACTGTATTGTTAGAATGAGTGTGTCCACATGGAGGTGTGCACACTGAACTGTTAGAATGAGTGTGTCCACATGGAGGTGTGCACACTGAACTGTTAGAATGAGTGTGTCCACATGGAAGTGTGCACACTGAACTGTTAGAATGAGTGTGTCCACATGGAGGTGTGCACACTTAACTGTTAGAATGAGTGTGTCCACATGGTGGTGTGCACACTGAACTGTTAGAATGAGTGTGTCCACATGGAGGTGTGCACACTGAACTGTTAGAATGAGTGTGTCCACATGGAGGTGTGCACACTGAACTGTTAGAATGAGTGTGTCCCTGTGGAGGTGTGCACACTGAACTGTTAGAATGAGTGTGTCCACATGAAGGTGTGCACACTGAACTGTTAGAATGAGTGTGTCCACATGGAGGTGTGCACACTGAACTGTTAGAATATGTCCACATGGAGGTGTGCACACTCTATTGTTAGAATGAGTGTGTCCACATGGAGGTGTGCACACTGAACTGTTAGAGTTAGTGTGTCCACATGGAGGTGTGCACACTGAACTGTTAGAATGAGTGTGTCCCTGTGGAGGTGTGCACACTGAACTGTTAGAATGAGTGTGTCCACATGGAGGTGTGCACACTGTATTGTTAGAATGAGTGTATCCACATGGAGGTGTGCACACTGAACTGTTAGAATGAGTGTGTCCACATGGAGGTGTGCACACTGAACTGTTAGAATGAGTGTGCCCACATGGAGGTGTGCACACTGAACTGTTAGAATGAGTGTGTCCCTGTGGAGGTGTGCACACTGAACTGTTAGAAAGAGTGTGGCCACATGGAGGTGTGCACACTGTATTGTTAGAATGAGTGTATCCACATGGAGGTGTGCACACTGAACTGTTAGAATGAGTGTGTCCACATGGAGGTGTGTACACTGAACTGTTAGATTGAGTGTGTCCATATGGAGCTGTGCACACTGAACTGTTAGAATGAGTGTGTCCACATGGAAGTGTGCACACTGAACTGTTAGAATGAGTGTGTCCACATGGAGGTGTGCTCACTGAACTGTTAGAATGAGTGTGTCCACATGGAGGTGTGCACACTGAACTGTTAGAATGAGTGTGTCCACATGGAGGTGTGCACACTGAACTGTTAGAATGAGTGTGTCCACATGGAGGTGTGCACACTGAACTGTTCGAATGAGTGTGCCCACATGGAGGTGTGCACACTGAACTGTTAGAATGAGTGTGTCCACATGGAGGTGTGCACACTGAACTGTTAGAATGAGTGTGTCCACATGGAGGTGTGCGTACTGAACTGTTAGAATGAGTGTGTCCACATGGAGGTGTGCACACCGAACTGTTAGAATGATTGTGCCCACATGGAGGTGTGCACACTGAACTGTTAGAATGAGTGTGCCCACATGGAGGTGTGCACACTGAACTGTTAGAATGAGTGTGTCCACATGGAGGTGTGCACACTGAACTGTTAGAATGAGTGTGTCCCTGTGGAGGTGTGCACACTGAACTGTTAGAATGAGTGTGTCCACATGGAGGTGTGCACACTGTATTGTTAGAATGAGTGTATCCACATGGAGGTGTGCACACTGAACTGTTAGAATGAGTGTGTCCACATGGAGGTGTGTACACTGAACTGTTAGATTGAGTGTGTCCACATGGAAGTGTGCACACTGAACTGTTAGAATGAGTGTGTCCACATGGAGGTGTGCACACTGAACTGTTAGAATGAGTGTGTCCACATGGAGGTGTGCACACTGAACTGTTAGAATGAGTGTGTCCACATGGAGGTGTGCACACTGAACTGTTAGATTGAGTGTGTCCACATGGAGGTGTGCACACTGAACTGTTAGAATATGTCCACATGGAGGTGTGTACACTGTATTGTTAGAATGAGTGTGTCCACATGGAGGTGTGCACACTGAACTGTTAGAATGAGTGTGTCCACATGGAGGTGTGCACACTGAACTGTTAGAATGAGTGTGTCCACATGGAGGTGTGCACACTGAACTGTTAGAATGAGTGTGTCCCTGTTGAGGTGTGCACACTGAACTGTTAGAATGAGTGTGTCCACATGGAGGTGTGCACACTGTATTGTTAGAATGAGTGTATCCACATAGAGGTGTGCAAACTGAACTGTTAGAATGAGTGTGTCCACATGGAGGAGTGTACACTGAACTGTTAGATTGAGTGTGTCCACATGGAGCTGTGCACACTGAACTGTTAGAATGAGTGTGTCCATATGGTAGTGTGCACACTGAACTGTTAGAATGAGTGTGTCCACATGGAGGTGTGCACACTGAACTGTTCGAATGAGTGTGCCCACATGGAGGTGTGCACACTGAACTGTTAGAATGAGTGTGTCCACATGGAGGTGTGCACACTGAACTGTTAGAATGAGTGTGTCCACATGGAGGTGTGCGTACTGAACTGTTAGAATGAGTGTGTCCACATGGAGGTGTGCACACCGAACTGTTAGAATGATTGTGCCCACATGGAGGTGTGCACACTGAACTGTTAGAATGAGTGTGTCCACATGGAGGTGTGCACACTGAACTGTTAGAATATGTCCACATGGAGGTGTGTACACTGTATTGTTAGAATGAGTGTGTCCCTGTGGAGGTGTGCACACTGAAATGTTAGAATGAGTGTGTCCACATGGAGGTGTGCACACTGTATTGTTAGAATGAGTGTATCCACATGGAGGTGTGCACACTGAACTGTTAGAATGAGTGTGTCCACATGGAGGTGTGTACACTGAACTGTTAGATTGAGTGTGTCCACATGGAGGTGTGCACACTGAACTGTTAGAATGAGTGTGTCCACATGGAAGTGTGCACACTGAACTGTTAGAATGAGTGTGTCCACATGGAGGTGTGCACACTGAACTGTTAGAATGAGTGTGTCCACACGGAGGTGTGCACACTTAACTGTTAGAATGAGTGTGCCCACATGGAGGTGTGCACACTGAACTGTTAGAATGAGTGTGTCCACATGGAGGTGTGCACACTGAACTGTGAGAATGAGTGTGTCCACATGGAGGTGTGCACACTGAACTGTTAGAATGAGTGTGTCCACATTGAGGTGTGCACACTGAACTGTTAGAATGAGTGTGTACACATGGAGGTGTACACACTGAACTGTTAGAATGAGTGTGTCCACATGGAGGTGTGCACACTGAACTGTTAGAATGAGTGTGTCCACATGGAGGTGTGCAAACTGAACTGTTAGAATGAGTGTGTCCACATGGAGGTGTGTACACTGAACTGTTAGATTGAGTGTGTCCACATGGAGCTGTGCACACTGAACTGTTAGAATGAGTGTGTCCACATGGAAGTGTGCACACTGAACTGTTAGAATGAGTGTGTCCACATGGAGGTGTGCACACTGAACTGTTAGAATGAGTGTGTCCACATGGAGGTGTGCACACTGAACTGTTAGAATGAGTGTGCCCACATGGACGTGTGCACACTGAACTGTTAGAATGAGTGTGTCCACATGGAGGTGTGCACACTGAACTGTTAGAATGAGTGTGTCCACATGGAGGTGTGCACACTGAACTGTTAGATTGAGTGTGTCCACATGGAGGTGTGCACACTGAACTGTTAGAATATGTCCACATGGAGGTGTGTACACTGTATTGTTAGAATGAGTGTGTCCACATGGAGGTGTGCACACTGAACTGTTAGAATGAGTGTGTCCACATGGAGGTGTGCACACTGAACTGTTAGAATGAGTGTGTCCACATGGAGGTGTGCACACTGAACTGTTAAAATGAGTGTGTCCACATGGAGGTGTGGACACTGAACTGTTAGAATGAGTGTGCCCACATGGAGGTGTGCACACTGAACTGTTATAATGAGTGTGTCCACATGGAGGTGTGCACACTGAACTGTTAGAATGAGTGTGTCCACATGGAGGTGTGCACACTGAACTGTTAGAATGAGTGTGTCCACACGGAGGTGTGCACACTTAACTGTTAGAATATGTCCACATGGAGGTGTGTACACTGTATTGTTAGAATGAGTGTGTCCACATGGAGGTGTGCACACTGAACTGTTAGAATGAGTGTGTCCACATGGAGGTGTGCACACTGAACTGTTAGAATGAGTGTGTCCACATGGAAGTGTGCACACTGAACTGTTAGAATGAGTGTGTCCACATGGAGGTGTGCACACTTAACTGTTAGAATGAGTGTGTCCACATGGTGGTGTGCACACTGAACTGTTAGAATGAGTGTGTCCACATGGAGGTGTGCACACTGAACTGTTAGAATGAGTGTGTCCACATGGAGGTGTGCACACTGAACTGTTAGAATGAGTGTGTCCCTGTGGAGGTGTGCACACTGAACTGTTAGAATGAGTGTGTCCACATGAAGGTGTGCACACTGAACTGTTAGAATGAGTGTGTCCACATGGAGGTGTGCACACTGAACTGTTAGAATATGTCCACATGGAGGTGTGCACACTCTATTGTTAGAATGAGTGTGTCCACATGGAGGTGTGCACACTGAACTGTTAGAGTTAGTGTGTCCACATGGAGGTGTGCACACTGAACTGTTAGAATGAGTGTGTCCCTGTGGAGGTGTGCACACTGAACTGTTAGAATGAGTGTGTCCACATGGAGGTGTGCACACTGTATTGTTAGAATGAGTGTATCCACATGGAGGTGTGCACACTGAACTGTTAGAATGAGTGTGTCCACATGGAGGTGTGCACACTGAACTGTTAGAATGAGTGTGCCCACATGGAGGTGTGCACACTGAACTGTTAGAATGAGTGTGTCCCTGTGGAGGTGTGCACACTGAACTGTTAGAAAGAGTGTGGCCACATGGAGGTGTGCACACTGTATTGTTAGAATGAGTGTATCCACATGGAGGTGTGCACACTGAACTGTTAGAATGAGTGTGTCCACATGGAGGTGTGTACCCTGAACTGTTAGATTGAGTGTGTCCATATGGAGCTGTGCACACTGAACTGTTAGAATGAGTGTGTCCACATGGAAGTGTGCACACTGAACTGTTAGAATGAGTGTGTCCACATGGAGGTGTGCTCACTGAACTGTTAGAATGAGTGTGTCCACATGGAGGTGTGCACACTGAACTGTTAGAATGAGTGTGTCCACATGGAGGTGTGCACACTGAACTGTTAGAATGAGTGTGTCCACATGGAGGTGTGCACACTGAACTGTTAGATTGAGTGTGTCCACATGGAGGTGTGCACACTGAACTGTTAGAATATGTCCACATGGAGGTGTGTACACTGTATTGTTAGAATGAGTGTGTCCACATGGAGGTGTGCACACTGAACTGTTAGAATGAGTGTGTCCACATGGAGGTGTGCACACTGAACTGTTAGAATGAGTGTGTCCACATGGAGGTGTGCACACTGAACTGTTAAAATGAGTGTGTCCACATGGAGGTGTGGACACTGAACTGTTAGAATGAGTGTGCCCACATGGAGGTGTGCACACTGAACTGTTAGAATGAGTGTGTCCACATGGAGGTGTGCACACTGAACTGTTAGAATGAGTGTGTCCACATGGAGGTGTGCACACTGAACTGTTAGAATGAGTGTGTCCACACGGAGGTGTGCACACTTAACTGTTAGAATATGTCCACATGGAGGTGTGTACACTGTATTGTTAGAATGAGTGTGTCCACATGGAGGTGTGCACACTGAACTGTTAGAATGAGTGTGTCCACATGGAGGTGTGCACACTGAACTGTTAGAATGAGTGTGTCCACATGGAAGTGTGCACACTGAACTGTTAGAATGAGTGTGTCCACATGGAGGTGTGCACACTTAACTGTTAGAATGAGTGTGTCCACATGGTGGTGTGCACACTGAACTGTTAGAATGAGTGTGTCCACATGGAGGTGTGCACACTGAACTGTTAGAATGAGTGTGTCCACATGGAGGTGTGCACACTGAACTGTTAGAATGAGTGTGTCCCTGTGGAGGTGTGCACACTGAACTGTTAGAATGAGTGTGTCCACATGAAGGTGTGCACACTGAACTGTTAGAATGAGTGTGTCCACATGGAGGTGTGCACACTGAACTGTTAGAATATGTCCACATGGAGGTGTGCACACTCTATTGTTAGAATGAGTGTGTCCACATGGAGGTGTGCACACTGAACTGTTAGAGTTAGTGTGTCCACATGGAGGTGTGCACACTGAACTGTTAGAATGAGTGTGTCCCTGTGGAGGTGTGCACACTGAACTGTTAGAATGAGTGTGTCCACATGGAGGTGTGCACACTGTATTGTTAGAATGAGTGTATCCACATGGAGGTGTGCACACTGAACTGTTAGAATGAGTGTGTCCACATGGAGGTGTGCACACTGAACTGTTAGAATGAGTGTGCCCACATGGAGGTGTGCACACTGAACTGTTAGAATGAGTGTGTCCCTGTGGAGGTGTGCACACTGAACTGTTAGAAAGAGTGTGGCCACATGGAGGTGTGCACACTGTATTGTTAGAATGAGTGTATCCACATGGAGGTGTGCACACTGAACTGTTAGAATGAGTGTGTCCACATGGAGGTGTGTACACTGAACTGTTAGATTGAGTGTGTCCATATGGAGCTGTGCACACTGAACTGTTAGAATGAGTGTGTCCACATGGAAGTGTGCACACTGAACTGTTAGAATGAGTGTGTCCACATGGAGGTGTGCTCACTGAACTGTTAGAATGAGTGTGTCCACATGGAGGTGTGCACACTGAACTGTTAGAATGAGTGTGTCCACATGGAGGTGTGCACACTGAACTGTTAGAATGAGTGTGTCCACATGGAGGTGTGCACACTGAACTGTTAGAATGAGTGTGTCCACATGGAGGTGTGCACACTGAACTGTTAGAATGAGTGTGTCCATATGGAGGTGTGCACACTGAACTGTTAGGATGAGTGTGCCCTCATGGAGGTGTGCAGACTGAACTGTTAGAATGAGTGTGTCCACATGGAGGTGTGCACACTGAACTGTTAGAATGAATGTGTCCCTGTGTATGTGTGCACACTGAACTGTTAGAATGAGTGTGTCCACATGGAGGTGTGCACACTGTATTGTTAGAATGAGTGTATCCACATGGAGGTGTGCACGCTGAACTGTTAGAATGAGTGTGTCCACATGGAGGTGTGCACACTGAACTGTTAGAATGAGTGTGTCAACATGGAGGTGTGCACACTGAAATGTTAGAATGAGTGTGCCCACATGGAGGTGTGCGCACTGAACTGTTAGAATGAGTGTGATCACATGGAGGTGTGCACGCTGAACTGTGAGAATGAGTGTGTCCACATGGAGGTGTGCACACTGAACTGTTAGAATGAGTGTGTCCCTGTGGAGGTGTGCACACTGAACTGTTAGAATGAGTGTGTCCACATGGAGTTGTGCACACTGTATTGTTAGAATGAGTGTATCCACATGGAGGTGTGCACACTTAACTGTTAGAATGAGTGTGTCCACATGGAGGTGTGTACCCTGAACTGTTGGATTGAGTGTGTCCACATGGAGGTGTGCACACTGAACTGTTATAATGAGTGTGTCCACATGGAAGTGTGCACACTGAACTGTTAGAATGAGTGTGTCCACATGGAGGTGTGCACACTGAACTGTTAGAATGAGTGTGTCCACACGGAGGTGTGCACACTTAACTTTTAGAATGAGTGTGCCCACATGGAGGTGTGCACACTGAACTGTTAGAATGAGTGTGTCCACATGGAGGTGTGCACACTGAACTGTGAAAATGAGTGTGTCCACATGGAGGTGTGCACACTGAACTGTTAGAATGAGTGTGTCCACATTGAGGTGTGCACACTGAACTGTTAGAATGAGTGTGTCCACATGGAGGTGTGCACACTGAACTGTTAGAATATGTCCACATGGAGGTGTGTACACTGTATTGTTAGAATGAGTGTGTCCACATGGAGGTGTGCACACTGAACTGTTAGAATGAGTGTGTCCACATGGAGGTGTGCACACTGAACTGTTAGAATGAGTGTGTCCACATGGAAGTGTGCACACTGAACTGTTAGAATGAGTGTGTACACATGGAGGTGTGCACACTTAACTGTTAGAATGAGTGTGTCCACATGGAGGTGTGCACACTGAACTGTTAGAATGAGTGTGTCCACATGGAGGTGTGCACTCTGAACTGTTAGAATGAGTGTGCCCACATGGAGGTGTGCACACTGAACTGTTAGAATGAGTGTGTCCACATGGAGGTGTGCACACTGAACTGTTAGAATGAGTGTGTCCCTGTGGAGGTGTGCACACTGAACTGTTAGGATGAGTGTGCCCTCATGGAGGTGTGCAGACTGAACTGTTAGAATGAGTGTGTCCACATGGAGGTGTGCACACTGAACTGTTAGAATGAATGTGTCCCTGTGTATGTGTGCACACTGAACTGTTAGAATGAGTGTGTCCACATGGAGGTGTGCACACTGTATTGTTAGAATGAGTGTATCCACATGGAGGTGTGCACGCTGAACTGTTAGAATGAGTGTGTCCACATGGAGGTGTGCACACTGAACTGTTAGAATGAGTGTGTCAACATGGAGGTGTGCACACTGAAATGTTAGAATGAGTGTGCCCACATGGAGGTGTGCGCACTGAACTGTTAGAATGAGTGTGATCACATGGAGGTGTGCACACTGAACTGTGAGAATGAGTGTGTCCACATGGAGGTGTGCACACTGAACTGTTAGAATGAGTGTGTCCCTGTGGAGGTGTGCACACTGAACTGTTAGAATGAGTGTGTCCACATGGAGTTGTGCACACTGTATTGTTAGAATGAGTGTATCCACATGGAGGTGTGCACACTTAACTGTTAGAATGAGTGTGTCCACATGGAGGTGTGTACCCTGAACTGTTGGATTGAGTGTGTCCACATGGAGGTGTGCACACTGAACTGTTATAATGAGTGTGTCCACATGGAAGTGTGCACACTGAACTGTTAGAATGAGTGTGTCCACATGGAGGTGTGCACACTGAACTGTTAGAATGAGTGTGTCCACACGGAGGTGTGCACACTTAACTTTTAGAATGAGTGTGCCCACATGGAGGTGTGCACACTGAACTGTTAGAATGAGTGTGTCCACATGGAGGTGTGCACACTGAACTGTGAAAATGAGTGTGTCCACATGGAGGTGTGCACACTGAACTGTTAGAATGAGTGTGTCCACATTGAGGTGTGCACACTGAACTGTTAGAATGAGTGTGTCCACATGGAGGTGTGCACACTGAACTGTTAGAATATGTCCACATGGAGGTGTGTACACTGTATTGTTAGAATGAGTGTGTCCACATGGAGGTGTGCACACTGAACTGTTAGAATGAGTGTGTCCACATGGAGGTGTGCACACTGAACTGTTAGAATGAGTGTGTCCACATGGAAGTGTGCACACTGAACTGTTAGAATGAGTGTGTACACATGGAGGTGTGCACACTTAACTGTTAGAATGAGTGTGTCCACATGGAGGTGTGCACACTGAACTGTTAGAATGAGTGTGTCCACATGGAGGTGTGCACTCTGAACTGTTAGAATGAGTGTGCCCACATGGAGGTGTGCACACTGAACTGTTAGAATGAGTGTGTCCACATGGAGGTGTGCACACTGAACTGTTAGAATGAGTGTGTCCCTGTGGAGGTGTGCACACTGAACTGTTAGAATGAGTGTGTCCACATGGAGGTGTGCACACTGTATTGTTAGAATGAGTGTATCCACATGGAGGTGTGCACACTGAACTGTTAGAATGAGTGTGTCCACATGGAGGTGTGTACACTGAACTGTTAGATTGAGTGTGTCCACATGGAAGTGTGCACACTGAACTGTTAGAATGAGTGTGTCCACATGGAAGTGTGCACACTGAACTGTTAGAATGAGTGTGTCCACATGGAGGTGTGCACACTGAACTGTTAGAATGAGTGTGTCCACACGGAGGTGTGCACACTTAACTGTTAGAATGAGTGTTCCCACATGGAGGTGTGCACACTGAACTGTTAGAATGAGTGTGTCCACATGGAGGTGTGCACACAGAACTGTGAGAATGAGTGTGTCCACATGGAGGTGTGCACACTGAACTGTTAGAATGAGTGTGTCCACATTGAATTGTGCACACTGAACTGTAAGAATGAGTGTGTCCACATGGAGGTGTACACACTGAACTGTTAGAATGAGTGTGTCCACATGGAGGTGTGCACACTGAACTGTTAGAATGAGTGTGCCCACATGGAGGTGTGCACACTGAACTGTTAGAATGAGTGTGTCCCTGTGGAGGTGTGCACACTGAACTGTTAGAATGAGTGTGTCCACATGGAGGTGTGCACACTGTATTGTTAGAATGAGTGTATCCACATGGAGGTGTGCAAACTGAACTGTTAGAATGAGTGTGTCCACATGGAGGAGTGTACAACTGAACTGTTAGATTGAGTGTGTCCACATGGAGCTGTGCACACTGAACTGTTAGAATGAGTGTGTCCACATGGAGGTGTGCACACTGAACTGTTCGAATGAGTGTGCCCACATGGAGGTGTGCAC